>NC_082392.1:7007728-7122728 GCF_031168955.1 Gadus macrocephalus
CTCGCCTTCCCCCTCCTCTCTCCCCTCTCCTCTCTCCCCTCTCCCCTCTCCCCTCTCCCCTCTCCCCTCTCCCCTCTCCTCTCTCCCCTCTCCTCTCTCCCCTCCTCTCTCCCTTCTCCTCTCTCCTCCTCCTCTCTCCCCCCTCCTCTCTCCCCCCTCCTCTCTCCCTCTCCTCTCTCCCCTCCTCTCTCCCTTCTCCTCTCTCCTCCTCCTCTCTCCCCTCTCCTCTCTCCCCTCCTCTCTCCCTTCTCCTCTCTCCCCTCCTCTCTCCCTTCTCCTCTCTCCTCCTCCTCTCTCCCCTCTCCTCTCTCCCCTCTCCTCTCTCCCCTCCTCTCTCCCTTCTCCTCTCTCCTCCTCCTCTCTCCCCTCTCCTCTCTCTCCTCCTCTCTCCCCTCTCCTCTCTCCCCTCCTCTCTCCCTCTCCTCTCTCCCCTCCTCTCTCCCTTCTCCTCTCTCCCCCTCCTCTCTCCCCTCTCCTCTCTCCCCTCTCCTCTCTCCCCTCCTCTCTCCCTTCTCCTCTCTCCTCCTCCTCTCTCCCCTCTCCTATCTCCCCCTCCTCTCTCCCCTCCTCTTTTCTCTCTCCCCCTCCTCTCTCTTCTCCCTCCCCCTCCTCTCTCCCCCTCCTATTTCTCCTCTCCTCTTTCCTCTCTCCCCCTCCTCTCTCCCTCTCTTTGCTCTCTTCTCCCTCACCCTCCTCTCTCTCCCTCCTCTATCCCCCTACTCTCCCCCCTCCTCTCTCCCCTCTCCTTTGGTGCTGGCCTGGGAACAGTTTCTTTCCTTTGCTAACATTATCTATGAATGGGCTGAGGGGTCTAGTGTGTTTATTACCTCACTGGATGTCTTATGGGTGGTCTAAGTGGAATGTGTTTAGTAACTCACTGGATGTCTTATGGGTGGTCTTAGTGGAGTGTGTTTAGTGCCTCACTGGATGAGTTATGGGTGGTCTTAGTAGAGTGTGGTAAGTAACTCACTAGATGTCTTATGGGTGGTCTTAGTGGAGTGTGTTTAGTAACTCACTGGATGAGTTATGGGTGGTCTTAGTGGAGTGTGTTTAGTAACTCACTGGATGAGTTATGGGTGGTCTTAGTGGAGTGTGTTTAGTAACTCACTGGATGTCTTATGGGTGGTCTTAGTGGAGTGTGGTAAGTAACTCAATGGATGTCTTATGGGTGATCTTAGTTCTCTTGTGTACAGTGGAGAGGAGCGGTTGGACCGGGAGAAGATTCTGCGGGCGCTCCTCATGACGGAGCTCTGAGGCATGACCCTTGACCTCTGAAGCGCGACCCTTGACCTCTGTGATGTGACCCTCGACCTCTGAGGCGTGAACCTTGACTTCTGAGGCGTGACGCTTGACCTCTGAGGCATGACCCTTGACCTCTGAGGCGTGACCCTTAACCTCCATGACGTCATCGCCCCATGCGCACAATGCATTCCGCGAATGATATAAACGTTTTTATATATTTGTACAAATGTACTTGGCTTAATAGTTATTCGAAGAGGATATTTATATATATGCTGTATTATGCATTCACATGAACTGTGATGATTTTAAAAGACTCACCAAATGATGATTTTCAGATTGCTCTACATTTGCTTACATGTATGTTTTGATTTGATCTGTTATACATATATATATATATGTATATATATATATATACATATATATATATTAGAGCTGTCAGTTAAACGCGTTATTAACGGCGTTAACGCAAACCAATTTTAACGGCGTTAAAAAATTATCGCGCGATTAACGCAATTATTTTATATAAAAAAATAAAAATAAAGAGTTTTTTTTTTTTGGCTCAAAACAAAGAAGCAGTAGCCTGGCTCAAATTAAATTTGTTCAAAGCAGTCGTTTAATTGCACTATAGGCTCTTTTTTTGTATCGTCCTGTTTTGATCAGTATATGCCAATGTTGTTATCAATAAAAAATAATTTGCACAAGGCAAGCCGATGCACTTCACCATGTTGATAAGAGAATTAAAATGAGAAAAATTATGGGACAAAAAAATCAAGGGATATTTTGCATAGAAAAAGAATTTGCGATTAATCGCGATTAATCGTGAGTTAACTATGACTTTAATGCGATTAATCACGATTAAATATCTTAATCGCTTGACAGCTCTAATATATATATATATTTACACTACCATTCAAAAGCCAGGGGTCACCCAGTCAATTTCATGTTTTCCATGAAAACTCACACTTTTATTCAACAGTTTTCAGCTGTGCTAGCATAAATACTCAAGGGCATTCTAATAATCAATAAGCCGTTTAACACGATTAGCTAAACAATGTACCATTAGAACACAGGAGTGATGGTTACTGGCAATGGGCCTCTGTAAACCTATGTAGATATCCCATTAAAAATCGGCCGTTTCCAGATAGAATAGTCATTTACCACATAAAAATGTATATACTTCTGAATAATTTAATGTTGTCTTCATTGAAATAACTGCTTTTCTTAAAAAAATAAGGACCTTTCTAAGTGACCCCAAACCTTTGACCGGTAGTGTATATATGTATATGCCAGCCATTTGCAGGATGTCAATGGTTTTTAGACCTTCAAAACTGACATGTATGGAGGCAAAAACTAATGACGTTTATCTAAATTAAAACAGAACCTTAATTCGCTTTTTTAGAACTCAATGTTTCAAGATTTACCAGATGACATTTTACAAAACCAGTGACCGAATTGAGGTTAACGATCAGACTTGACAGAAAGGAGCCTGTGGGCTCCATGGCGACATTCAGGTAAACGGGGCCTAATCACATTGGTTTCCAGACATATTCACACCTATTTTTAGAGGAGTGTGGGTGGAAGGGAAAACTGCATGCAAGGTTTTACATTTGGGTTGGCGCTTGGCCAAAGCTAGTCCTCCGACCCAAGAGGGAGACCAGTCCCTCTGAACATGGGACCCCCCCAGTGTGACCAGTCCCTCTGAACATGGGATCCCCCCAGTGTGAACAGTCCCTCTGAACATGGGATCCCCCCAGTGTGAACAGTCCCTCTGAACATGGGGTCTCCCTGTTTTTCTCTACGTCACCGCCTACTGTATCTTGCATGTGTTTCCATTAGCCTCAATACTGCCGTCTCTTGTACATTGTGTGATTTGTTGTTGTCGTCGTTCAGTTGCATGTGTGTTTTCAGGGTGGCTTTCTGGTCATTGCACTCGACATACATGTCTATTTCAAAGAGCTGAATCAGTTGTTGACAAGAGATTGGATCATCGGGACGGATGATGAGGTAACAGGTTGGAGCACAGAGGTGCAGTCTCACACTCACCAATAGATGTAGACAAAGCTACAGTTACAACTTGGTGTTATTTCAGGTTGCCATGACAAACAGATGCACTATGTATGTCACCACAATTTTGCACAGTCCATATTTTATCCGCCCCAAAAAAGATTTGTTTTCTTTGCTTGTGAAAGGGTGGGATGTTCAGAATCAGGTTCCCCCAAACTTTCTGTCAACTTTTTCTTTGTTTTCCACTTCATTAACTAGGGGCAGTGTAACCACTATTCTAATATACATTTTACATCTATATATCTATAAACAGATAGATATCCATTGATATATTTGCTGTTACTGTGTAATTTGTTTTTAATTTAATTCCAAATAAAGATGAAACTGTATGCACTGACATGAAACTGTTGATCGGACTCACCCAGTGTGTGTGTGTCTGTGTCTGTGTCTGTGTGTGTGTGTGTGTGTGTGTGTGTCTCATCCAACCTGTGAGGGAATGTTGTTCCAAAGAACATCTGTCTATCTGACTCGTTGTTACAAACCCATCTACCATGAGTCAGACGGGGACAGCCCTCAGACCCATCAGCCGCCCACAAATGGGGGCTCCACGTGCCAGTCTTCTTTAAGGGTCAGTGCAGGTGGAGCAATGGTCCACCTATTTAGTAAGATAGATGGTGTCTGTAAATCATACAAGTGAATGTGTGCCTCAAATTTAAAGAGGAATAAACTAACAGGCGTGCAAGTCTTTCACACGACTGTACTTGCTTTTAAAGTCACAAAACAGGTTTCTTTTGAATGGAAAGTTGAAATCGATTCCATCCATATTTAATATTCTACAAATATAAAATTAATTATTCAAAATATGCAATAGATTATGCAATGAACTATGTTCATATCATCATATATGTTCACTTCTTGGCTTTTCAATTGGGAAAACAAAGTAGTCATTACCTCTCAATTTGTATTTACAAAAATGGCACAAGCTTGTTTAAAATGTAATTAACAGCCAATGGCTTTCACAATGCATTCAACATTTTCTCATTAAGTCTCTTTAGTCAGCAGCAGCCCGGCGGATGGAGGTGTTGTTGCGGTGGAGCGAGTGGGTGCGTTTAAATAGGATCAAGAAGGGTGGGGTGGCCAGTGTTGAATTACACAATGCCACCTCAGCCCTGAGGGTCCGACATCGTTGTGTACTCCCTCGTTCTCTCTCACTCTCTTTCAACACCCCTTGAAGTACTCTCCGTGCCTAACTTTCCCGGCATGTCCTGTCCCTTAATTTGACTGGGAGAGAGGCAGACCCTTTGCCATGGTGTGTGTGTGTGTGTGTGTGTGTGTGTGTGTGTGTGTGTGTGTATAAACTAGAGGTAATAATCATGCTGCATAAGAAATATATAAAAAAAATAGTCCTTGTTTACTCCTTTGCTACGTATCATGAAAAGGGGGGCTGCTGTGAAACTTACCAATCAAACAGATGGAGGGCAGACTTAACTTCACATGTAACGTTTATTTTTCATTTAAGCACTGTCGCCGGCTGTAATCCTGAGCTGGATGCTGATGAGTAGGGCATGGATACAACGCTTCACAATGACATCATGGTTCTCCCAGGGCAGGAGAACAGCAATAGTGGCCCCATACATACAGGGGCCTTCCCCTGGGGGCCAAACGCAGACTCAAATTCACAACAGGAATGTCAACAGCGTTGTTTAGTTCCTCTACTTATCAGCTCTCTTGTGAGCCACCTCCTAATTGGCCCGTGGTTTGTAGGGAGGTGGTTTGACTGGCAGAACCTGTACCGTTTTCTTGTTGAAAAAATGAAAAATGCGGCAAGGGGAAGGCTTTAAGGAACGAACTGCATCTTTGGCGTCGTCTAGGAGCAGAGTGAAGGTGTGTGATAGCGTTTACTAGACACACCCGTGGAGGTTCATCCAGTAACCAGAAATGTGGAGAAACAAGCCGAAAGGAAGCGTTCAAGCCCATTGTTGGATTTCCAGCAACTGGGATAGGCATGGGTTGAGGTGTGTCACAAAAACACAAAAGGCACACGTTTGAATACACACATAAAAAAACTAGGAGATGGTGTTGGAGTGGGAAGATATTGTTTGTGTGTTCATGATAAGTATAAGCAGTGCATTTGTAGTTGGCCATATGTAAACAATCTCATAGTAGTACTACTAACTTCTTCATGCACTAACGTTTCCGATACAATCTTTAAGGTATTATATCAAATGTATATAAAAAAAAATGAAAAAGGCATGATACAAACAGGTTATTAAAATCCATTAAAGCAGCCACACATAATACTTTTCTCTCACACTCATGCACACTTTGGTTCACAAAAAAGCACAGGAGGAAAATCTTATTTTGCTACTATGTAACTTTTCTACTTATATTGAGAACAAGATATTCACGGCGGAGTGTGTAGGATTTTGTGGCTTCTAGCGCGGAGTTTGCAGATAAGAACTAACTGAATACTGGCCCCTCCCCTCCCTTTCAAACGACCTAGGAGAAGCTACAGTGGCCTGTAATGGCCTGTAAGAAGGAACCTCCAAAATTATACCGTCTACGACAGCATCGAGTAACTAAGGGGCAAGTTATGAGCTTCCTTGATCGATTTATAATTTGTATTTTGTTATTTAGTCTGTAAAAATGTCTGCATGCATAGGTCGCAACCTACAGGTAAGAGAGTGATGATGATAAACAATTATCTCCCTTTGATATAAATGTTCCTTTTTGAGGTAACAAAAAAGAAGGATGTTCATTTCCATGTGATTACACAAGTTTAAACGTACTCACATACATATTCCATTTCTGCCAAGTCCATTCCGCTAGACGCTACGAAACTCTACACACTACACCTTTAAATATATCTTAGTGATTATATTTTATCAACAAGTTATATCTCGATAAGGCTTCTAAAAATACATGTTGTACAATGTGAAACAAAGAAAGACGATATTTTGGCTAAGTTCATGGTGATTTGGTATAAAATACATTAATTTCTATTTTTAAACATAAATAAAAAAACAAAACAAAAAAGGCTCTATTATAAAAGCTAGCGATGCACAGGTCTTCCACGTACAGCTTGATATTCCGATAAGTGTGTATGCGCCCGTGGAAGTGTGTGTGTGTGTGACCCTACAGCAGGGCCAGGTCCAAGTACTGCCCCCCCGCGTTGGTCATCAGAGGCGGAAGGGGCATGAGAGAGAGGTCCCCTACGCCGGACTGACCAATCAGACTGCTGCTCAGGTGAGGAACCGCCTCCAGGAGACTCTAGATGAGGAAACAGAGGGGTGAAAGAGAGAGGCTTAGAAGGGTATGGTTTAGTAACTACTACATATTACTGTGAGCAGCAGGACTACAAGTGTACCCATCCTCTTCATCTACAGTCCCATACACAGAATAAACTTCTTATTCCCCCCCCAACTTAGACAACCTACATACATCTACACCAACCCTCAATCCCCACCATGGAAGACCTTTAAGGTCATTGAGCAGGAGAAGCCCAGCCACTACCTTGTAGTCCTGAGGACTCGTGCAATCATCTTCAATATAACTGAACTCTCCCTCTAGACAAGAGTTAGATAGTAGATTACAGAGAGAGGGGTCTTTGACAGCTCAGACAACGTTTCCTCTAACCAGCCTCATTGTTTAGACATGCCATTGCTGAGGTAGTTAGCAGTTAGTGGGAACTTTCCTAACACATCTAAACAAACACACACACACACACACACACACACACACACACACACACACACACACACACACACACACACACACACACACACACACACACACACACACACACACACACACACACACACACACACACACACATCCTTACCTGCAACCTGTCTCAGTGTCTCTGACACGTTAAATACACACCCATTCTTTGGACTGCGTAAGCAAAGTCCTGGCGGGGTCATGGGTGTGCATGAGGCCGTGAGCGTGCATCGCGAGTCCATCGTCTGAGGCGTACTGTGGGGTAGAGGGGAGGGGGAGGAGGCACAGGAGACAGGAGCTCAGGGTTAGAGGGACACTAGGGATGCGGTGATGAACCAGTTCTACTCCTAACCACGCTTTAAAGCTTCACACTTTTGTTACCGTGAAGGCTCAGCTAAACCAATTTAGTTCTCACTCTCCAAAAAGGGACATTAGGTTACATTATTTTTCACACACACACACACACACACACACACACACACACACACACACACACACACACACACACACACACACACACACACACACACACACACACACACACACACACACACACACACACACACACACACACGTGAATCTTCCAGAAGGCCCAGTTTCTCCAGTATGGGTATGCTGGTGACAGGACATTCTCTTCTGTCTCGCCCAAAACTGTATCCAAGTCACGGGGACCCTGTCCAGGTACAAATGATATCTGTTCTCCACCAGGGATTTATATTTCCTCTTCCTCAACTCTGAGTAGGACTTCTGGCAAGTCAAGTCTAAGCAGGCAGCAGTATGTATGAGAGAAGGGGTGGGGCCGCAGAGCAGATAAACTTGTTTGATAGCCTCTGGGCAAACACGGTGGATGTGTGAGGACACACACCCACAATGGAAGGAGATTTGAATACAGCATTTGGAAAGGCATCCTACTGAAAAGGCATGTGGGAATGCCAGAGGCAATGCAGACAAGAGTTGAAGAGCAGTTCTCTCTCTCACACACACACACACACACACACACACACACACACACACACACACACACACACACACACACACACACACACACACACACACACACACACACACACACACACACACACACACACACACACACACACACACACACACACACACAGTACCTGGTATCCTTGCACGGCACTGATGAGATCTTTGACACCGTTAAAGGTCAGGCCAGGCATGCGCACCAGGCCCCCGGGGGAGGGCAGGTGAGGGGGGGTGGGGAGGTGTGAGGGGGAGGGATAGTAGCCCAGAGTGTTGGGAGAACCAGGAGGACTAGAAAAACAAACAAGGGTGTGGGGACCAGGGACTCATTCAGCAGTGCAACAGGAAAATGATAAAGGTCATTTTGGTATTTTGGTTAATTGTTTTAAGAAATAATTCAAAGATTAATGCAATGAGAGTAGCACCTGTTATATTACTTCTGTAGTAGCCCTACCAAGGACTAAAGGGGGAGGAGTGATACTGACCAAGCTGGCTGATGATAACACATTGTTTAGTTATCAACTAACCTTGTCCAAGTATCTTTCCTTGGCCGACCACACACATTGAGCAACAACACAAATCTCTCTTTGGCGGCGGGCCGTAAAACAGGGAGGCTCTGGCCGTGGGCGGGGTGCTTACCTGGGATAGTATGCTGCGTAGTTCATGTACACCTGAGTGGACGCAGGGTAGTAAGGGTGCCCGGGGGCCATTGTGCGGGGGGCGAGCATCATCTGGCCAATGGGAGGGTAGAGGGCAGCGGCGGCCTCCGCAGACATGACCGGGGGGGCGCCGGCGAAGGAGTAGGTGGGAGGAGACAGACCTGGGGGAGGGGCAGAGGAGGGACAGGGACTAGGGGTTATGAGACCGTCTATAAGGGCCAAGAGGACAGACGGGTGGGATTATAAGAGGACTAGTACTAGGACCCTGACGTCCTTCTCTGTAGGATGTTGTAATGGAGTTATATCCTGTTGTCTGTGACCTCACATGAATCTCTCGTCTTCATGCATGTGAACCTCTGCATTTCAAGGCATGTTTCCTGCTAAGCCCCGGCTAGGGACTATTCTTTATTGTCATTTGATCAAAAGCTTGTTGTTGCTATGGAAATGCACAAGTACACATTTAGGTCAGAGAGGAGAGAGTGAAAGAATTTCTACACACCCAGCGCACAGCTCCCCTACCAAAGGTCCATACACGCACGCACGCACGCACGCACGCACACACACACACACACACACAAAACTGGACGCACGAATAACCCAAAATCCACACCTCTCAGTCCTCTAGTGTTGTAATGGTTGTATTATAGTGTAGTAGGGCTTGCGGCATGTGAAGATCAAATTAAACCACTCCAGTAGGTACGGGTAAAGAAGTGCTGCTACCCGTGCCATCAAAATAAACTCGCTCTTAGATCAAAATGAACAAATGTGGAAATTAAATTTGAAAATTTAAAGTGCAGAGCAACCAGTTCATTAAAAGTCATGCAAACATCTAAAACTAAATGACGTAAAAATCATTGAGAATCATACAGAAATGTTGCAATAGAACCACACAAACACACACAAATGTAAGAACACAGACACACACACTACTCCTACCCCTGGGCTCAGACCAGAAGCCCCCCATCATCAGAGTCCTAGATTGGAAAGACCCCAGAGAAGAGAGGGGGCAGAATTGAACCTCTAACCCCACCTCTCTGCCCCCATGGCAGGAGCCCACCTACCCCTGGCAGTCCCGAAGCACACCCAGCTCCCAGCGGCACTTACGTCTGGACTTACATGGCGGCGGGCTGAGCCCTGTCCCACTCCTACTCCGGCTGTGTGTGTGTGTGGGTGTGTGCGACAGTGTGCCCCCCATCAGCACCAGGCCCATCTCCTCGGCGCTGCAGGGGAACACCTCCACGTAGCGGCAGTTGACCCCCCGGGGCCCCGACATCATCTGCTTGTGCAGCCGCTGGGAGGCCATGAAGGCCCTCTCTGGGGAGGAGATCTGGATGAAGCAGTCCCCTGACGGGCGGCCCTGGGAGGAGGGAAGGCCAGTGACAGGTTAACAACTGGTGTGAACGGGGCTAGGGCGGGGCCGAGGCGTGGAGCTGCTAGGGGCTGTAGGCCCTCACTCTAATGCCTTCCACCACGGCCCCATATGTAAAAGATATTCAAATGATGGGGCCGGCTGTGCTGGAGGAGAAAGCCAAGTGGATTGGATGGGAGTGGGGGATTGCAAGCGCTTCATATGCACAGTCGCATATTGAACTTGTGTTTCAGTGGACGGAACAATATTATTTATTATCATATTAACAATATTCATAAAAACCCAATATGCATACTGGTCAAATAATCTGATAGCATCAGGAGAGACGCCAGCAAGTTAGACTGCCTCCCTCTGGACGTGGACTGGCCCGTACCTGTTGGTTCAGCACCATGTGCACTCCGTGGGGCCTGATGTCTCTGGTGAACTCGCCCAGGAAGGTGAGGATGTCCTCAATGGTGGCGGTGTACGGCAGCCCTCGGAGTCTCAGGCAGTCTCGCACACCGCCAGGAGAGGGCAGGAGAGAAACGGTGGGCAGCATGGACACCAGGGGAGCAGGGGCCACAGAGATGAGGGGGGCTGAGGAGTACCGGTTCAACACCTGCAAGCCCACACACACACAAAAGATACAGTTACGCACTGCTCGGCTAACACACGGCCCAGAGCAAACAAGCAAACAATACTCCACCGGCAGCGTCCCCTAACCTGCTCATCAGCCCACTAACACTGTTTGTTTTACACACTTTCATCTCTCAGGAGTCCGCCTCTCAACTATACTCTCTGCCGGAATTCACATTACACACGCATTACGGAGAAGGAAAATTCATGACATACTTGTAATCATTTCAAGTTTAAGTGTAAGGGATTGTTTGGAAATTTGACGCAACTGGTTTAATAATTCATTTACAGCATAGGGTCTATTAAGACTCTGGATAGATATGGATATGAAATGGTTGCTTCACACAAACAAGGAAGAACAAGCCAGACAATGTCCCTTTCAATGCACAGGTGATCATGAGTTGTTTAACTCATTATCCAGTATTGTGTGGTTAAGAAAACATCTTGCTAAACACACCTTGCTGATATGTACAGCCCACCCCTAAAACCCTGTTTTGACTTCAGCCTGAGCAACTTCAGAACCACCAAATTCTTAACATATGTCTACTAGTAATTATTTCATTCTGTAATTTAATTATCCTTTATGGTCAATTTCAAGTGATTTTGTGTTTCTCGTAAAAGGTGATCTAGCTTAATTACTAAAACAATTTGGTTCTTCTTTTATGGCCATTTATGGTAAAGAGCCATCTGGCTGGTGATCGATTGGTTTGATTCCTAGTTACAAGGTATGCTTCCAGATTTGAAACCACAGCGGGTGCCTCTTCTGACTCCCTTGTTTCAGAGGGGACAAACCTTTTCCGCGGTTCACCTGGTTAACAGCTTAAGTCTGCCAAGTTGGTGTTCTGATGCAACAGCCTAAGCAGCAGAATCTATATCCACCCCTGAACTCCAAACCAGTGCTTCCTACAACACCCCCGCGCTCCTCCCTCCCCCCGCTGCCCTTCACTCCTAGATGCATTGACTACTGACGGGCCCTCATGCCACTACCCACCTGCTGCACCTCCGCGGCCGTGCTCTTGAACAGCTCGATGTATCTCTTCCCCAGGATCTCCTTGTGCTTCTTCAGGGCGCTCTGAGCGTGCTCCTCGCAGGAGAACAGGACGAAGGCGTCCCCGGTGGGGCGCCCGTCTGGGTAGCGCACAAACAGAATGCCGTCGCCGCCCCCGCTCACGTCACACACCTCGGTGGGCCCCTCCCCCTGGCCGAAGAAGGCCAGCACCTGCTCCTGCGTGGCGGTGAAGGGGAGCCCCCGCATCCTAACGATGACCTGGTCCTCTCGGGACAGGAACAGGGCCACCTCGTTGGAGGTACCTGAAGCCCAACCAGAGAGAGGCAGAGCTTTGGTTAAGGGGGGAGGAGAGGGCCTCATCGATACCGGTCGAACGTCTCCCACTCGGATCATCCTTGATAGCTGTTCATTAGCATTAGTGATGCTTCCCCAAGTCAAGGACGGTATTCTATGCTTTATTCTGAATTGAATCAAGGATTAACCCTTATCATTGTACAACCCCTTAAAACGATTGGTGACGCTAAGGGGATTACATTTTTGTTGCAGAGACAATCTTTCTTTTATAATGTTTAAATCATGAGAGTAATTCTGAGCCCACATCTGCTGGTTGATACAATCGGTGTGGCGCTAGGAGAATGGGGTACCCTTCATAATAAATACATGAACATACATAGCAGGCGTAAGGGGATGGCCCTGACTTGTTGTGGTAACAGTGATGAGAGGCTCCCTATTGTTTCTGAAGTAGCTAACACAATGACATATCTCCCAAATCAAGGGATTGGTTTTGCATGACAATGAGACAGCCACTTTAGTAAGTAAGCTTTTCATTCAATAAAAATATTCTATCCAAGTTTTTAAAGTTATCTCTGTACACGGTTCTGCCGAGAACTTAACATTACCAGAAATGTTTCTCAAGTAAATTCGCTACGTGGTTCACTCACCTCCTGCTATCTTCAGGAAGTCCTCTCCTGTTGCCTTGTAAACCTGAAAGTAAATAGTAAAAAAACACTTCAGCCGGTGCATTGCATTGCCAATACCAACAAGGTATCATGGGGTGTGACATTGATATGGAAGGGGCTGAATTGCTCCCAAGTGCGAGGAGCAATGCTGATGAAGTACTGGACGGTAGCCCCAGTGAGCTAGATTAAGAGGATTCACCTCAATGTAGCGGTTCCCCATGTGGTGCTTGTGTCTCTGCAGAGCCAGATCTCTGTGCTCTTCATTGATGAAGCGCACCAGAGCTTCTCCGTTCCTCCTTCCCTGAGCGTTAAGGCACAACGCCGCACCACCTCTGTAGTACCAGACCACATATTCCGTTACAGATACTTTGTAAACAACACGCTGTGAACACATTAAGACATTAAGAAAAGCAACGGAAGTAAATATTTAAGAAACGTACTTGGCAATGTTGAGTCCTCTGAAGAAGCGAGCGATGTCCTGGTCTGAGGACTGCCAGGGCAGGCCTCTGGCTCTGATCACAGAGTTATCGCACACCTTCTCCATCTTACTGCTGCGCACCACAACACAGGCCAATGAGCACGCTACACGAGGACTTGGAGCAATTGTGTATAGGTTTTTACTGTACTGACAAAGAAGTCCTGCTTACCATGTGCCCGTTTCAAACTTCTCATTGACTCTCTCTGGGTACAGAAATGTGTGTGCTGTAATGGAGAAAATGTTTTATCGGTATTGTTAATTATTGGTATTATTCTTAATAATAAATTATTTCGAATATATATATGTATATATATTTTGCAGTTACAGTCACAATTTGATAAGAGCAAATACCAAGTATGTTAATATCCTATAGTGGTAACCTAAAGCCTTGTGTAGTAAAGCCACTCACAGAGGGGTTCAGGGAGCAGGGCCAGGGCGATGCTGGCCATGGCCTTCACGTTCTGCACAGCCGCTTCTCGGGGTAACACCTCCGACGAGTCCAACACCGTCAGTTCATCCACAGGTAAGTTTAGAGCTGGGATTGATAGAAGTCAAGGAGACTACAGGAGGACACACAGCACCAGCCCATAAAAGCATGTTCTGAATGGTTTGAAATAGATTAGTATTTTAGGGCATAGAAGACCAACCAGGAGAGAGAAAAGGGGCGTTCAGGAGAGAAATAGAAACGGAGCCAGAGAAAGGGAGGGAGACGTCAGTAGTTCCGTACTAAAGGGTGTGTGGGGGTCAGCCCTGTTGGCTAAACACACACTCTTTCACTATACGCTTAGCCCAGTGCTGCCATTGTTTCTCTATTTGCATTTCAAAACCTTGAGTCTTGTAGCCAACACCCCATGACTTGTGAACCTTTAATTTGTGCACTTTTTGCATGGTGCGCCATACGTCTCCCTCACTACCATGCAGGGGGCAAACAGGCACTAAAGAAATCCCAACAAAAACCAACAAACAAATACTGCAGACCATGCGAGCACCCAGCCTCCTGAGGGAGGGGGCTGACGGCAGCCAGGGGGGTGAGGATACATTCAGCCATGAAGTGCACATCTACGGCCTTGAGGTCAGACGCAGGGAAGTGCTTTCTGAACTCCTTCCGCAGGTCAAAGAATGAGAAGAAACACTCTGGCACCAGGAGGTTCTATAGACACGGGGAGAGAAGGTCCATTTCAAACAGTGTGTGTGGCGTGTGAACAGGCCACACTGCAGCAGCTGGGTGATAGGGCTTCAGGAAAGTGACTTTCCTCTTTATTGGCATCATTAGGCTGTGTACTTAAGCTTGAACAGCATCGAGTTCAAATGGGACGCGCATTGTTCCACATCCAGCGCCTGTCCAACAGGTTGAGGGGTCAGCTCCGTGTACTTGTCGATGCGTTATGTACACTCTCAAGAATTCAGTTATGTTAATAGCTCTCTGGCTCGACAGTGCACTGGCAGAGTCGCTTGGGAGCAGCGGGCTGATTGGAGCAGGTTATGTAGGTCTCTCCCTGCCTCTTGCCAGGTGTATCCACCCTCCCCACGCACACTCACCTTGCCTGCTGCCTGGGGGTGAATGACTTGCCGAATGTGGAGCTGTCCGTCAGTACACAAACACACCGAGGTGCCTGCCCCTATGCTGTTCACCTCATTGGTGAGTGTTAGGTGAAACTGTAAAGGGAGAATAGGAAAAGTATTTGTATTGGGCACACTAAAGCATACACATCATGTTGCAGGATGTGTTGGTTTCTGTACCATTGTTGATTTGGTTTCAGGAGGCAGCATCCATTTGGTACATTATAACTGTTATTCAGTCTGTATTAGGAGCATACTTATTCAGCAACACCCACCCACTTCCCAGAAAGTGTGGTTCCCTACCATTCCATTACAGTGCCTACTAACCCACTGTTTGTGTTATGATGAGCTTAAACAATTGTAACACATCACATCATGTACACTTATAAACATTAGTGTAAAGGATGATTTGATTGCTTGTACTCCAGTAGATTATATACCTGATTTAATGCACTCTCCAGGTTTGCGGCAGTTGAGACAGAATCAGTGAGGGATCCATTATCTTCCTCCGCCTCCTCTTGTTTTTCTGTCAGGTCGCAGAGCTCCTGCTTGATCAGGAGCTCATTCACCCTGCCCAACTGGTTTGAGGAGACACAAACATGTCAGGCAACTGCTGTACATAGCCTACACCTCAAACGATGTCAGCTTACACATATCACAAGCCTTATGTCAAATGTTTAACAGCCCCTTACATCATCATAACCCCCTATGTTTACTGCCCCCAATGCAATTAATTGTATTCGACATTATAGGCCTATATAACTTTAAAAGAAGAATATCTCTTTTTTTTAAAAAATATCTACCGTTTTGTTCTTTAAGTCCACCAGCTGCCACACTAGTTGACCGAGCTCCTTTTCGTCCGATCCCAGCAGATCTCCGCTGGTGCCAGATGTGTTCGCGAACAACACCGCCAGGTAGTCTACCTGTGCCGTCATTTCCAAAAATAAAAAATAAATAAAGCGTACCTAATAATACAATCTCTTACTAGAGAACTCCCTCAAAAGTGAACTAGAAAGAAACTAGTGGTGGCACTCGTCTAAACTAGGCTCGTACACCTTCACGCCAAAGCATTTAGGCGAGGTAAATAGCTCCAGGTTTAGAGTGCGAAATATATGCAAAACGTCCCGCAGTCACCATAGTGGAGAAATGGCTGTGGTTCCGTTTTTGTAGTGTGCCTACCTGTGGAGTCACGTGACCATATACCTGCCCTCCCTGGTTCAGGTGGTTTTCAAATAAGGACGTGGCAGATAGACAATCATCACATCACTTATGTGCACAATAACCTGCCAATCCGCTAGATCCTATATACCATACATGTAGTTAATGTAATAAACTAAATTAGCCTACATTAATTCGTATAAAAAGTATCAAAAACTGGAGAATGTGTCGGTCTAAACGTAGTTTAAAGTGTAAATGATACTAGGCTGGTTTCCTTTATTAAGTCTTGAGTTCCTCGATTGAGTTTGCATGCAAATCACATTTAGTGAGATGAAGCACAAATATTTAATTTCGCTCAGTAATAGGCCTAAAAGTTGATTTATTTATACAGTGAGTTCATACCATGACTGTTATAGTTTTAGCACAAAGCATGTGAATACTTTATATATGTAACCATCAACAATTAAATAGGCACGGTTATTTGTAGCGCGTTTCCTCTGATTTAATTATTCCTAATTCAGAAGCGCGGATCTTATTCGCCGAAACTGATCTGAGGTCGGTTGACCCGCGGATGCGCGTGCTCCGGAAATAATCACAGAAACCGGAAGTTTACCCCAGAGGTACAGCGATGGCGGGGGATACCGCCACAGAACTGCTCTTTATTGACACATTTAAACATCAAAGTGCAGAGGTAATGACTCGGAAGCCTCACAATTGCATAATCAGCACCCTTCCCTACCGGGGAAAGTGTGCCGTTTATTCTGTTGTGCTTAACCGCACCTTGAACGAGGCTTAAACCACCAACAAGTTCACCGCTAGTAACAACGGTAGCTCAGCTAGCGTTAGTACCTTAGGATATAGCAGCAAACTGTAATGAAATCTATGAAATGCATGTCATTTATTCGATTTTGATGTTGCTTTTAATGCTGTTGAATATTTTCAGTTTGGTTGTTGACGATATAACGACCCGTGTTATTGTCTACTGCGCATGTCCGTGTTTTTTTTAGGTTTTCTTTTAGCAGTCTGTTGATATCGGTTGATGCAAGGGAAAGCACAGTGTTTGTGGTATTGATGGCAGTGCAGATCCTCTGCGCAGTTTGGTTTATCTCACTGTTACTAATAGGTCTTAAAAACTGATCTGTTTTCATCCACAATGAAGGAAGTGTGTTTGTGTGTGAGAGAAATTATTTAACAAGGAAATTGCCTATTGCTTCTCACATTAGTTATTGTGTGTGAGAGAGTTTTTGGATGTGTCTGTGAGAGAGGGTTTGTGTGTGGGTGTGTGACAGAGGGTGTGTTTGTATGAGATTGTATGAGTTCAACTAATTGACTAAGTGATCATTGTTTTACAGTTAACCAACATCGACGTGGTGCGGTTTCCATGTGGGGTTCTAATCACAGAGGTGCGGGTTATTCCTCCAGGAATCAAAGCGCACAGTAGCTTACCCGACAGCAGAGCATTTGGGTAAGGGTGGACAGTCAGACCGTTTGTGCTCAATACTTCCATCCAGATATGCTTATTGATAAAATAACTAAGTAACATTCATAGAAACCCATGCAGCCATGTTCAATCCCCATAAATCATTTTGTAAACATAAAATTGTTTGTGTCTCCAGGGAAACGTCCCCTCATGCATTCCAGCTGGAGTTGTTCTTCAATAATGTCGCCAAACCAAGCCCTTGCTTCCACAGGCTTGGCAGGTCAGACTTCTCTACCTTTACATTTCAATGTTATGTGTTATTATATCACAAACTCATGTCCCTTCTCGTTCTGTCTCTGGGTGGACGCAACATAAACGGTGGCGGTCTCACCTGTTCAACCAGTATGGGTGGAGTCTTTTTCTCTAATGTGTTCTCACAAGGAGAACAGCCAGTGTGTGTGTGCTTGCATTAACAAGCACCAGTTTGAACCTTTAACAAGTATCTGTTCAGTTGGTGATCAGGTCTCACCAGAAATCAACCCCTACTTTATACCCGCAACCAAGTAGCCCTAGAGAGAAAAAGCAGCCTAGTGGTAGAGTGTTGTAATGCATCCACACTTTTGAAATTATATTTTATGGAGACGCTGTATACCCTGTATATATATACCCATGTAAATAACCTATATTAAACGGTGGTTGGATAATTGTCTGTTTTTATTTGCATGCAAATGCATAGCTTCTAATCATTGTCATACTTTCCGCCCTCAGTCTTGAATATGATGAGAACAAGTCCATCGTTTTCAGACCTAGTGGAAAGGTAAGAAGATCTTTTTGGATGTGATACCAGCCACCTCTTATGTAGACTGTGACGAAGCCATACAAAATCGTAAAGTCTGAAACTACTACCACGATGAACTAATCGCTAGGGCATGAAAGCCGACAGACTTGGGCATTGCAAGGATAATTGCGCCAGTTCTACTATATTTCCTTTCGTCAAGCCTCTTCATCAATCATCTATAGTCACCACTAGTTAAGAATCACCCGTGGTTTAATTGCTCTACTCACTGCATATTGTTTCCAGCACATTTAGAGCTTTCAGTAGTTGCATTAAACATTTATGATCCTATCTGTATTCTGTACAAGCGTTGTATTGATTATATATGTCAGCCATTACGGTCACTCGGAGTAGTAATCAATGTTCCAGTTAAACTTTCGTCAATTTGTCTTGAAAAGTTCTCCCATATCAAAGGGCAACATTATACTACCTGTAATTGTCTCACAAGACTATGCCGAATTAGCCTCTCATTAAAGGGAGAGGGGTATTTAAATGTGACCTTGAATGACCTATCATATGAATGTCCTATAGAACTGAATGAAGTTGTAACATATTGTTATGTCATGATAATATATGACACCTTAGTCAGGTTAGTTAGTTTTAGGCTGGCTGAGCTTGGTATTTTGATTAATTAGTTGAGATTCATTAGGTTCAGCATAGGGTTGGAGCTATCCCTATTAAAGCCTGTTTGGTTTCTTTGTTTGAAACATAGTTGGAGAGGGTTGGTCATGGTGGACTCTGGCATGAGTCAGCGCAGTTATGATAGTGGCCTGACTCATGATTAAGGCTTATTAGCCATGTCAGCTTTTTACATTTATGTTTCATGTCAGTCTGTCATAGTTCCAGGGGTTGTCAGGGCTGCAGCATTTTTAAGTAAAATCACTCAAATGTAACGTCCCTGGCATGATCAGTTAGACCATCAGACTGCGTTTCCGTACGACATAGACGGGCTGATAACGTGGTGACTAACTGTGATGGTTGTGTCTGCAGGTAAACACAGATGGACTCGTGCTGCGTGGCTGGTACACCAGTCTGACTCTAGCGGTCTATGGTACGGCTGAGCGCGCCCATGGCTATGACCACGGCTCACCGCCGCCACCACCACCACCCCCTCCTCCACAGCAACAGAGCGGAGCCAAGAGGGCCATTAAACAAGGTGGGAGCCCTGATCCCTCCAAACCCCAGTCTCCACTGAAACCTGAACACTGAAACTCGTGCACTTTAAGTCATTAGCATGTGCTAATCATCATGCAATCCCAGTAGATCAGTCAGTAATAATAATTTAATAATTACAATATAAATAATGCTTCTTTTATATTTAAGAATTACAATGATGGTTACTCCTAACTAAGTAATTGAACGTAATACTTTTTATTTTTATGGTTTGTATAAATTCTGGTGCCGGTTTAATTGTTTAACTTGTTAAGATGCAACGTTTCTTGAGTATGCCAATAGGCACCTGTATTGTGCACACCCCTTTAACCCATCAGCCTGAATCTTATGTCTCTCAGAGTGGGATACTGACGACCAGTACAATGGAAGCCCACCCAGACCGGCCCCCCGCGGACCACGCACGCCGCCCGGCCCGCCGCCCCCCGACGATGATGAGGAGGAGCAGCCGGTCCCAGCACCAGGTCAGGAAAGGAAAACCGTCTTACTGGTTGTTGATGACCACGGTGTTGTGTTGTTTTTCTTATTAGTGTGCGTTGAACAATTCCAATACTTCGGTTGGATTACATGGTCTATATTTATACACACTATGGCTCCAGTTGTGGCCATGGAATCTCAACTGGCGAATGTGGTTTCCGTGGTGACCGTTCCAGTGGGGCCAGTGAAGGCGGAGCCGGCGGAAAGTCGTGGAGACTTCCTGGAGGCGGTGTCCCCCGAGCGCTCGCTGCCCGTGGAGGAACCCTACTCTGAGCCCGAGGGGGAGGAGCCAGAAGAGGAGGAGCCGGAGGAGGAAGAGGAGGAGGACGCCAGGACGGAAGGGAGCGTGCCCGAGGAAGAGGAGGAGGAAGATGAGGGTGAGGACGAGGAAGAGGAGATGGAGGAAGGTAGGGCAGTTCTCGTGTCCTGGGATGATGCATTGATGTGTGGCCCGTTCTAAATAGACCACTAATCAAACCCAGCCGTAGTTTGCCAATGTTAATGTACGAGGAGAAGAGGATAACAGGACAATCTCAGTTAGTGTTGGAATCTTCAGTTTGAACGTGGCATCAATTAGCTGACATTGTGTATAAAGCATCCTCAAATCGCCATGGTTCCTGATGCCTTTGTTGAAGTGGTGTCCTTCAGATCAAACAAACTAACCCTGCATGTCTGCTACTGCCTATTTGTGAGTTGGTCTATAGTGTTTGAATCAGTCATGTCAAGTTTTTAATCTGTGAAATCTGGCCTTAGAACCACCAGCGGTACTGTGTCACAAGGTCTTCTCCTTGATCTCTCGCCCTGACAGGGGACGATGGATACGAGCAGATCTCCAGTGACGAGGACGACTTGGACAACGGCAGCTTCAAGCTTCCCAGCTTCGACATGGACTACACTCCCGAGGACCTGGCCTCCGTGCCGCCGGTCCAGTATGACCCGTATGAGCGGGAACTCAGGCCGCTGATCTTCTTCACGCCTCCGTACAAGACTCGCTTCGAGACCCAGCTGGAGAAGGCCAGCGCGGAGGAGGCCAGGGAAGCCGACAGCATGGAGCCGTCTGCCGGAGGGGAGGAGGCGGCAGAGGCCGTCACCCAGCTAAAGGAACTCCTGATGGCCATAGGAGAGGACAGAGACTCACGCTGGGTCACTGCTCTAGAACAGGCGGCTGGATTACTGGCCAAGGGTCTGGGCTTCCTGATTGGACAGGGGGAAGGACAATGGGAGGAGCCAATAGCAAACTGCGTCCAGTGGGCTCTTCAAGGCTTGAGTATGGACATTGCAATAACACAGCCCATCGCTCTTAACCTCAGACAGCTGAAAGCCGGAGCCAAGCTGGCCTCCTATCTGGCCGAGTGCCCTCAGGGCCTTACAGCGCTGCTGCACGCGGGGGCCCTGGGTCAGCTGCTGGAGCTGCTTCACGTGGCCCACGTCTCCTCCAGCCTAAAGCTCAGCATCCTGAAGGCCCTGGACGCCCTCACAAACGCTCCTGCTGGGGTGGAGGCCTTCCTGCACGCTGGGGAGGGGGAGAAGAGTGGCTATCAGGTCAGCAGCCTAACGCAATTTAAGAATGAGCACCCTTCTTAATTCATGCCAATTAATACGTTTCTTAATTAATTAAGTGTGTGGTGATATTTTTTTGCTATTGGAACGGTATAACGGGGGATGCAACACCTGTACTCATACGTTTATCCAAGGACACTGTGTGTTAAAGATGAACTGCGATCCTTGTGGTGATCCAGCTGTCTCGTGTTCCCTGCAGTGTTTGGTCCAGCTGTTTCTGAGAGAAGAGACGGTCCGAGTGGTAACCGCTGGCAACGCCATCCTTCAGAAGAGCCACGTCTACGAAGTACTGGTGGACCTCCAGCAGACTGCTGCCGTGTGGAGTGAGCCTCAGCAGGTACACACTACACCACAACAGAACACACAACGCACAACAAACATCCCACACCCAACGTTGCATCATGCACCATACCTCAACACACACACCCACCACACACCACAACACCACAACACAACACATACACACACACACACACACACACAAACTATGAGATGTATTAATCCAGGATTCGATTTCATACTGACAATGACTCTGCACTTCCCTTTTGCCAGGAGGAAACGGATGACGCCGACAGCCCTATAGAGGAGGAGCCATCATTAAGCCCCTCGCCAGTGAGTGAAGCAGAGCTGGATAGGCTGGCTGGAGTTCTGGAGGAGTTGCATCATCTCCTGGAGACTGCCCCCCACACCATGGTACAGCCTCCCGGAAAAGCCTTCCCCACCACGGTCCGGATTACAGGCCCCCAGGAGAGGGATGACCCATATCCAACACTGTACAGGTAACACTGAATCACCACCCTCAAGCTGGGAGAAATATCAACTATAAAAATGTCCTTTCTCAAAAAAAAGACGGTTATGGTTAGAAGATTTGTGATGAGGCCACACCGTGGTTTATTTATAACTGCTATGGAGCCAAATCATTTGACTAAGGGGAGCTGGGGACTGACACCATTTTTGAAGGTTGGCGGAGATGTATCCTTTATCGATCAATGCCAGCAGGGTGATTGCAAAACCAAAGTTGGAGGTGGATGTGCCACTCACGGTGAGAAGTTGTTCCTCCTCACAGATACATGCTGGCCTGCTGCTTCCTGGAGAGCACCACGGTGGTGCTGTCCACGGGCGTGGCCTCGGGCCACCTGGGCGTGGCCCAGGCCGCCCGGGAGCTGCTGCGCCTCCTGTCCCTCACGCAGCCTGGCCTGCTCTTCATGATGGCGCAGCCCGCCCCCACCAACCTGCTGCTGCGCGTGCTCGCCAGCGCCGCCGACACCGAGGCGGCGGCGGAGGAGTGGGGCGGCGAGGGCCACCTGGCGGGCCCCGCGCTGGGCGAGGACGGCTTCGGCGCCTGGCTCATGCAGGCGCTGCACGCGCTGCAGGGCGTGTCGGAGCTCATGGGCCACGTGGCGGCGGGCGGCGAGGGCGCGGCGGGCCTGGAGGACGGGGACAGCGCCGAGGTGCTGGGCACGCTGCACGCCCTCTACCTCATCACCTTCACGCAGACGGGCCGCAGCGCCGTGGCCCACGCGCTGGGCCTGGACAACAACATGTCCTGCCTGCTCACACTACTGCAGCACCACGGCAAGGACGGCCAGGGGTGAGCTCACAGCCCGCCTCCTCATGATGGGCAAGGGAACGTGTAGTAGATTAATCTAGTGAAGATGGGTCCACTACCGACGCCCTGATGTATAGAAGTAACAGACTCGTAGTTAGTGTAATGAGTGTAGTGTTTGATTTGCCGTGACACCCACCTATCCATTCACTAGTCCACTCCCACCTCCTCACGCTCCCCCGTGCCCTGTCATTGGTCGTCTTCTCCCAGGGAGACCAAGGCCCGCAAGGCGGTTACGTACAACTACGCCTGCATGCTGGTGCTGGTGGTGGTGCAGAGCTCCAGCGACCTCAGCATGATGGAGCAGTACGCCACGCCGCTGCTCACTCTGGCCAAGGCCGACGACACCAACGCCAAGCTACAGGGTATGATGCCGTAACCTGCACGACACACTGTTGACTACCTAAAGATCACCATGGGTGTGTGAGCATGGGAGTTCCGGTTGCTTTTTGATGGTCAGTTGTTGCGTTCCAGAGCTGAGCAAATGGCTGGAGCCCCTTGAGAAACTCCAGTTTGAGATCAGCAGCATTCCCACCCTCATCGACTATGTCAAACAGGTACCACCACTCGGTAGTTGTTTCTGAATGTATACTGCTGTTCTTATGTTGTGTTGCTGTGTGTGTACTTTTTAGGTCAACTCAAACACCATTCCAATAGGCAGACAGACTCGTACTCATGATTATTTTAAAGGAACACTTTACATTTCAGTCACAAAGCTTTTGCAATTAGGCGGTCAACATCACATAAGAAACAAATGCAAAAAATGTGTTTTCATGGATATGAGACCAGCGATCGGTGCAGGCTAACAGTAGTTCATTTCATTACAAAACGGGCTCCCATTAGGCCCTCCCATTGTCGTGCCGGGGTGCTCACATAGGGCAGTGTTTGCGCAGGGACTCTCTGAAATCCTTTCTGTTTGGCAGAATGTGGAGAACGTGCTGACCCCAGAGGGGGCCGGGCTGGTGACCGCGCTCCGGGTCCTCTGCCACATCGCCTGTCCTCCTCCTGCTGTCGAAGGTCAGAACCCCTACCGCCATACTGTTCACTGCTACTAGAGGCTTTCATCTCAGGCAACGGGCAGTCCATTAAAATCATTGCCACACAAATCAGGGTCCCACAAATCAGATTTTAGATTAAAGTCTGATTGTAAATCAGCTCTGATCTGGGAGAACAAGCATTTCACTTACGTTCACTCCATATATACTCGTATATAAACGAGGAGTAACCACGGTCCTTTAAGCCCCTGGTTTCAGGCTCTGGGCCGCCTGCCCCCAGATGTTCTACTGTGACATTGTAGGACTGTTGGATAGGGCTCCCAGATAAGAGGGCCCTTGCTCGGGGCTACAAGTAGGCTGTGGAGACAGTGGGGGGATTTGACGAGTACCACGGAGCTGGAAGTGGAACCCCCCTAGCCAGTGCACTATCCTCCACACCGCTCTCCTCTCACACACTAACCTGGGGTTCAGACCTAGACGCTCCTCCCAGTCCATCCTTTCCAACTGTCCCCCTCTGCTGCCCCCTACAGGCCAGCAGAAGGACCTGAAGTGGAGCCTTGCGGGCGTTCAGCTGTTCTCGGCCGAGGGCCTGGACACGTGCGTGCGCGTGCTCCAGAAGCTGTGCGGCGTGCTGCTGCAGCCGTGGCGCGTGCACGGGCCGGTGGGGCCCACGCCCGCGCAGCGCTGCGTGGTGCTGAGCGTGTGCGCGGGCGCCCTGCGGCTGCTGCGCAGCATGCTCACCGAGCTGCTGCGCGGCGGCGCCTTCCAGTTCCGGGACGCGCGCGTGGCCAGCGTGCTGGTGCACCTGCACATGGTGGTGTGCTCGGTGCCGGCGTCGGGCCGCCTGGACGGGGAGGAGGTCAGGGTGCAGGGCCTCATCGTGGACGTGCTGCTCACCTTCACCCAGGGGGTCAGCGAGCAGGTGGGTGCTGTTGCTGCGTGGGTTGTTCTTAGACTTAGACTTGGCTTTATTGATCCTTTTGGGATGACTCCCTCAAGGAAATTGAATTTCCAGTAGCTTACAGAAACATAACACAGTATAATAATAATAATAATAATAATAATAATACATTTAATTTAGAGGCGCCTTTCAAGACACCCAAGGTCACCTTACAGAGCATATAGTCATCATTCAAAACTATGTAAAACAGACTAGGAATAAAAGGAAAACAGAGGTTAAACATGAATAATAATAATTAATAACACTCAAAGACGCCTAAAGTGAAGGGGGGACCTCACTAACCACCACCAATATGTAGCACCCACTTGGGTGATGCACGGCAGCCAATCGGTGCCAGAACGCTCACTACACACCAGCTTGAGGTGGAGAGTTAGGGATGAGGTGGAGAGTGAGGGAATAGAACATTTAAACACTATCGACCATATTTAAACACTATCGATCACATTTAAACAATATCGACCACATTTAAACACTATCGACCACATTTAAACACTATCGACCATATTTAAACACTATGGACCACATGTAAACACTATCGACCACATTTAAACACTATCACCCACATTTAAACACTATGGACCACACGTAAACCCTATCGACCACATTTAAACACTATCGCCCACATTTAAACACTATCGCCCACATTTAAACACTATGGACCACATTTAAACACTATGGACCACATGTAAACCCTATCGACCACATGTAAACCCTGTCGACCATATATAAACACTATCGACCACATTTAAACATGTAAACCCTATCGACCACATTTAAACACTATCGACCACATTTAAACACTATCGACCACAAGTAAACACTAGCGACCATATTTAAACACTATCGACCACATTTAAACATGTAAACCCCTCTCGACCACATTTAAACACTATCGACCACATTTAAACCCTATCGACCACATTTAAACCCTATCGACCATATTCAAACACTATCGACCACATTTAAACTATCGACCATATTTAAACACTATCGACCACATTTAAACACTATCGACCATATCTAAACACTATCGACCACATTCAAACCCTATCGACCACATTTAAACCCTATCGACCACATTTAAACCCTACCAACCATATTTAAACACTATCGACCACATTCAAACACTATCGACCACATTTAAACACTATCGCCCACAATTAAACACTATAGACCATATTTAAACACTATCAACCATATTTAAACACTATCGACCACATTTAAACACTATCGACCATATTTAAACACTATCGACCACATTCAAACACTATCGACCACATTTAAACACTATCGACCACATTTAAACCCTACCAACCATATTTAAACACTATCGACCACATTCAAACACTATCGACCACATTTAAACACTATCGCCCACAATTAAACACTATAGACCATATTTAAACACTATCAACCATATTTAAACACTATCGACCACATTTAAACACTATCGACCACATTCAAACACTATCGACCATATTTAAACACTATCAACCATATTTACACGCTATCGACCACATTCAAACACTATCGACCACATTTAAACCCTATCGCCCACATTTAAACACTATCGACCACATTTAAACCCTATCGACCATATTTAAACACTATCGACCACATGTAAACACTAGCGACCATATTTAAACACTCACACAATTTGATATATATCACTATATATATATATAGATATAGATTTGTGCTGATTATATTATTACGATCTATCCTTGTATTTAAATTGCGGATCCCCATAAAGGGTATAAATTGCCATCCCCGTATTGAGTTCCAATAGGTTGACTGACTCTCCGTCCATCCTTCGTATCATCTGCTGTTCCAGCGCCAGACAAACGGCGGTGACACTACCGACGGAAAAAGCCGTTACGTCCCATTGTTTGGAGTGAAAGCAGTTTCTCCCTATCCATATAATATATATATATATAGATCTACACATATAAATAGTTTATAAAAGAGTTTAAGTTTACAAAAACACACTTAAATTACTTAAATTACTAAAAACAACGCACGGAGCTACTGGATAAGCGTCCTACTCGCGTCGGCGCCATGGCAACCGGTATATATACAATATAAGATAAAACAATATACTATTAGCAAACTATAAAAAGTAAACAATAACAGTAAACAATAAACTCTTAGCTAATATAGAAAGTAGAGATAAGAATAAAAGTAACAGGATTCGAGGCAAATAAAATAAATGTAGAGAACTGCATGGAGGATAAATATATATAAATATATGGCTGTATATGGCATTGTGTGGTCATACAGTGGATAAATAAATAAATGACAAATGACGTTCGCAGAAATTAGCAGTTAAATAAATTATATTAGCAGTTAAATAAATTAAATTAGCAGTTAAATTAAGAGGTGGATTAGGTTATTGCACAAAAAAAGAAGAAGAGTGTCCAGGTATGTATGTGGGTAGAATAGATTATTGTTATTGCACAGTGCACCACTCCTTCCCTTCTGACCTCTTTACTCTATTTCCTCTATTTTCTCCTCCCCCCGAGTGAGGAGTTGTAGAGTGTGATGACATGAGGGACAAAGGAGTTCTTTAGTCTGTTGGTCCTAACCTTGGGAAGGAGCAGCCTTCCACTGAACAGGCTCCTCTGGTTGCTGATGACGGTGTGCAGGGGGTGGCTGGCGTTGTTAATAATGTCCAGCAGTTTGTCCAGTGTCCTCCTCTCTGCCACCGTCACCAGTGAGTCCAGCTTCATGCTGACCACAGAGCCGGCCCGCCTGATCAGTTTATCCAGTCTGGAGGTGTCCCTCTTGTATATGCTGCCTCCCCAGCACACCACAGAGTAGTAGAGGACGCTTGCGACCACCGACTGGTAAAACAGTTCTGGGTGTAGAAAGAGCGGAGGACGAACGTTGTAATTTTCATGCGTCTTTTCATAATGTTAAGGCGGCGGATAAGAAGACAAAAGTCAACGTTTAAATATTCTATGAGCATTCTCGGGTTTATAATCATAATATAGAGAACCTTTGACTCTTCTTGAAATGAATCCAAATCACATCTAGGACCATATATGAATTGATTCTACATCAACTTTTCATCCAATCCTGTGTGGATTACCATGTGCATTTGTGTGCCAGGTCATATTGTAGTAAAGATAATTTCTCCTTCTCGCAGGCGACTCACACTGAGGAGACTTTGGCCAGTAACACCTGGTGTCTGATGCTGAAGGAGGTGCTGGGAGCCCTGATGAAGGCTCCAGAGGGCCTATTCTCTGGCCTCACCCTGCTGTCTGAGCTGCTGCCTCTTCCACTGCCCATGCATAGCACACAGGTAACCTGGAGCAGAACACAGATCTTACCGAACCCACCGCTTATTGCCATGGGATGTTATAGGGGCTTTTAAATGCATATTCTGTTTCCAGAAAAAGACTTGTGCTGAGACACACATGCATAAATATATACATATAGGTGTGTATGTATGTCTTTATTTTGGATTTGGACATCTCCCTGCCAATGTCAGGACCGCAGAGTCGCTCACTAGCTTCTGCAAAAGACTCGTGACTCACCTGTTCAGAGTCCACCTAGACTCTGCATAGCGTACACTCTTCAAATGTACTCATTGTAAATCGCTTTTGATAAAAGCGTCTGCTAAATATAAAATGTAAATGGATACTTACTCTTGCTGGCCAATGTGCTACCCGAGCTTTAATGAAGAAAGAATGAACAGTTCATACTGAACTTAATCCACAGACACAAACACAGTATTGAGTCCACTTCAAACCCGCCCACTCCCGCGTCCTGATGCGTGTTCCTCCTCCCCCTGGGCAGGCGGTCTCCGTGGAGGACATGGCGGTGGCGCTCAACACCAGGAAGCTGTGGAGCATGCACGTGCGGGCGCAGTGGAAGGTGTTTGCTGAGGCCCTGAAGTGTGTGTGCGGAACAGCCTGCCCGCCACTGCTGGCCATGCTGCGCAGGGTGTGTGTGCAGCTGGCCGACCTGTCCGCCACCACCGCCACACTCATCATGAAGTCCCTGCTGGAGCTTGTGCTGGAGGAGCTGCAGCCGTGAGTACACCACCAGCACCACGCACGCACGCACGTTAGAGCTTTGACTCCGAACTTCGCCATTCGAATATAATTCGAATATCAAAAAATACATCAAAAATCTCTCCCTCTTAGCAGGCCAAGAGGGAGAGACGTCGGAGAACCCGACATAGTCTATTCATAATATTGTATGACCACGGAAGAGGCAGTGAATGAAGTATTGATTAGACAGCGATTTATTAGAAACCTAATAAGCCGTTGGAACACGCAAGACCGGTAACCATAGCAACGCCGGTATACAAACCTTGCGAAGCCCAATCCAGGTCTTACTGAAGGCATTTAATGGTCAAAATATTATTCATAAATATTCTAATATATTCAAATATTAATATTAATAAACAAACAAACTTGATTTGGTATCACGGTAGAATATGATTTTTGGGCAAAAGTCAAAGCCCTAACGCACGTGCACTTGTTTATTGACCTTCAGCAATTCTGTGTCAGTACTGCCTTCATTAACATTCATCTGCATCTGTAATTGCTTTAACACATACATAATAATAATAATAACAATGGATTGAATTTATATAGCGCTTTTCTAGACACTCAAAGATGCTTTACAGTGCAGGGGAGACCTCACTAACCACCACCAGTGTGTAGCACCCACTTGGGTGATGCACGGCAGCCAATCTGCGCCAGAACGCTCACCACACACCACCTTGAGGTGGAAAGTGAGGGAATTAATGAGTCAGCCAATCATACAGGCGGATGATTAGGGGGCCAGATTGAATGAGCCTGGTTGGTCCAGGACACCGGGGAAACCCCTAATCTTCGCGATAATTGCCCTGGGATCGTTTTATGACCTCAGTGAGTCAGGACCTCGGTTTTACGTCTCCTCCGAAGGACGGCGCCTTCCACAGCACAGTCTCCCCGTCACTGCACTAGGGCAACAGGATTGTGGTTAAGGCCAGAGGGAAGAGTGCCACCTATTGGCCACCACCCGACACCACTTACAGCACCTGGTATTCCCAGGCAGTCTCCCATCCAAGTACTAACCATGGCCGACACATCCGAGATCAGACGAGATCGGGCGTGTCCATGGTGGCAACACACACACACACACACACCATGGCCATGTTTTCAATGGCAGTCTGGAACACAGTGGCACAAATATCCAGAAGATTTAGTATTCTAGCAGTCTTGTCAACCTGAGGGATATATAAATCAAATTTGTTTGATGTTTGATGAAAAACTTGAAACAACTGAAACGGGATGCCACGTTTCCTAACATGCACTCGCACACTAATGCATAACGGAGGACCTCCTAGCGTGTGCAAGTGCAGATAAACCCTGCCAGCTGCAGCCCACTACATCCTGTGTGCGTGTTCTCAGGGCTGAGGGCAAGGCGGTGTGCTGGGGCCAGGCCCTGCGGCTGCTCTCCATGCTGGACGCCCTTGTGTCCCAGCGAGCCTGCAAGGGCGCCGTGCTGCACCTCCTCTCCGGCTCGCCGCCGGGCGAGGACCAGCTGGCGGAGCTGTTCCCCTCGCTGCTGGCCCTGCTGGCGCCCCCCACCGACCACGCCCCGCAGCAGCAGCAGTGCAGCGAGCTGGTGGCCACCGTGCTGCAGTCGCTGTGTGACCAGGTGAGGAGACGTGAGCACAGATGTGGGACTCTCCTTTGCTCAGAATGAGGGAAGGGGAGAAGTTGTCATCACTGCTGTTGGCCGTAATGAGAATAGTAGGGCTGTAGTCGACCAAAGTGTGAGAAATGGAAGAATCATCTGTTCTCTCTAGATTAACTTAATCGGCCACAGTGCGCTCCACCTGCTAGCCTGAATATCACGTCCGTGCTGTCAGGAGGAAGTCAGTGGGTCTCAGATCCACTCCTGGTCTGAGTCCGACTGGGTCAGGGCAGAGCTTCACTGTGGACGGGTCACACCTGACCAGACAGTAGACCGCTCAGTAGTATAAATATAGCCTGTCACTCAAAAATAAGGAAGGAAGCCTTCTTTTCACCAAAAGTTGTTTTCTTCCTTAAATCAGCGATGGTCTGACCAATGACAGGTTGGTCGGCCAACTGACCAGAACTCGGCAGCCCTAGAAATTAAATTAATTTAATTTGGGTTTTATAATAACTGTTTACTATTAGCTATTATGTAGCTCAGGAGGTAGGGCGGGTTGCCTGGTAACCAGACGGGTTGCTAGTTTGATCCTTGGCTCCTCCTAGCGGAGTGTAGAGGTGTCCCTGAGCAAGACGCCTCACCCTGACTGCCCCTGACGAGCTGGCTGTCGCCCTGCTAGGTTGACTCCTCCGTCGGTGTGTGAATGTGTGGACCAATAGTCGTTTAGGATCAAAGCGTCATCAACATCCCCTGAACGTAATGCAACGTGAACGAGAAGTCAGTATGCCGTTGTGTCCCCAGGACATCTCCCTGGTGGCCAGTCCCCCCGGGGACGGCAGCGTGGCCGAGGCAGAGCAGCTGGCCAACTCGCTGCCGTGCCGGGAGCTGATGTCCTCGGTGTGTGGCTCCTTCCTGGAGGTCCTCGGGACCCCGGAGAGCAGCCCCGCGCTGCTGCTGACCTGCATCCGCACCCTCATGTTCCTCACGGAGCACGACTACGGCCTCTACCACATCAAGTGGTGAGGGGCCGCCGCGCACCACCCTGCTGCTGCTGCTGTTTGTGTCTGCATCGCGACCTCTGTTAATTGTTAAGCTCCACATACCATGCTACTTTGGTTCCACCAGTTTTCTTTTATTTTGACTGCGTTGGTGCTCTGGTGTCCGTAACCCTTGGTAACGCTGTTGACCTGTGTTCCCAGTGCCCTGAAGAAGCACGGCTCGGCCCTGTTCTCTCTCTTCAAGCGTCTGGCTTCAGCGTTCAACAAAGACTCTGCCGAGCTGCTCGCCGCTCTGCTCGACTTCCTCAGACAGGTCCTGAGCGCTGAGTCCATGGTGCGCACCAGCCCTGAAGTTGGTCTATAAAACAAATGTCAAGACGGGATGGAGAGATGAGGCTTAACCCCTGCTCTGTTATGAGTTCAGTGTCCATCCCCGTGTTGTTCTCAGTCTGTTTAATCAGCGTTCTTGTTCTCTTCATGGCCCAGGTGTGCTGTGGCGAGGAGGGCCAGGGGGCAGGGGAGGAGCCAGGCTTTGTCCCGGCCCCACGCTCCGTCACTCTGACTGGCTCAGAGATGAAGGCCCTGCTGCAGTGGGAGGGGTCAGACACACACCCGCTCACTGCTCTCCAGAAACAGATCTCGGTAAGGAGGGGGGGGGGGGGGGGAAGGAAAGGATGCAAAGCCAATTAGTCAAATCAGGCCTACTCTTGGTTTGTAAATCTAAATAAAAAAATCTGGGCCTATCATTGGGCCTATTTTTGCCCTCAATGACTGAAGCTATTGGTTTTAGTTTGGCTATGTTTATTTTCAGCTACAATTGTTTTAAGAAAAGTAAAGAAATAATACCAAAAGTGATGCCATTTAAAATGCATCATGATTTTCTATTTTTTATGCAGTTTTACTCCCTAACCAGTATTTTAGCCCTTCATAAGCATTTATATCAAAATTAGAAGATAAAATGAACATACCGTGATATAATACCGTTACCGTCTATGCCTCAAATCATACCGTGATATACATTTTAGTCCATACCATACAGCCCTACTTTAAACATCTCGTGGGCTCTGTCTGTGATGGGCGGCTGCCCTCATTGACACTGGGCATATGAGTGTGTGAAGGGCTGATTATGGTCACACGTTCATGCAACGCAAGGGGGTTACGGACCCCTTGCACACCTGCGGACCCACCTTCCGTCAACCACAAGGGCCTGACGTGCACCTCCCAAAAATTGTAACCTTCCGTCAAGGAGACGCAGCAGCTAGGGCAGTGATTGGTCCGCTTACTAAAACCCGACGCAGAACCATAAAGGTTCCGCATTGCGTTGAAGCTTCTGCGTGGTCATTGGGTTGCGTGAACATGGAACCATAATCAGCCCTTGAGTCGTTTCTACATTTGTGTTTGCGTCCATAGAAACTGAGTAAGGAGGACGATACTCTAGAGACCATGTTGGACAACGTTGTGTACCTCAGGCAGTCTTTTGACAACGCCACGGACGTACTTCCTGCGGCCGACACTGAGCCCTCTCTGCCCGGTCCAGAGACACTGCTGGCCCAGTTCAACCACAGGTACACAACTGTACTCAGCCGAGGTCATCCACTTATAAACAGCTGCACTCAGCCCAGGTCATGCACTTGTACACATGGGTGCTCCGGGTTCAGACCACACAACCTCTGGTCTCGGCTACGGCTCTTCCAAACAATTCCTGATGTTACTATAGCAACAATGTGCCTGTTTGTGACAACACACAATGTCCTGGGTGATTGCCTTCTTCCAGTGGCTGAACAATAGTTTGTCCGGCAAATTGTCAAAGAAAGAATTATTGGACGTGTCCTACCATTTAAATAAAACACTTAATAGTCATAATGTACAAAAAAAAAAAGAAAGATGCACTGTGCAGTAGAGGACTTCAGATGTAATGATAGGGTTGTGTTTTCAATAAAATAAAGCTAAGAATAAATGGACCCTAACAATAGGACTGTGTTCCCCTCTAGGACGGTGTTCATCCTCTCAGAGGTTCTGGACGAGCAGCTGAAGGCTCTGTGGTTCTCTCCCTTCCACGCTGACGACATGGACGCAGAGCTGGACATGGTGAGGATGTGTGGGGGCCCTCCACTTCTCCCTATGACGTGTGTGTGTGTGTGTGTGTGCTCGTGTGGGTCTAACTCCTCTCCCTGGGGCAGGTGAAGGTGGACCTGATGGGGCTGGCCCAGCAGTGCTGTCCAGGCCTGGACCTGAAGGCCGAGCTGGAGCGCTCCTTCCTGTCCGAGCCCTCGTCCCCCGGCCACACCAAGACCCCCAAAGGCTTCAGGCTGGGCAAGCACAAGCATGAGACCTTCATCACCAGGTACCAGTCCAGCGCAGTACTTCATCACTTTATTATGTTCTAGCTGCTTTCCTCGAATTTGTTTGACATTTCTTTGTATAATCAATTTGATGAAGTTGTCACAAACTTCATTCATTTAAAGGTGCTGTAGGATGATTTAAGAGCTTAATTTGACTGTCAGGTATTGGTGAGGGGATTATGCTGTGAGACTATGTGCTTCTAATTGACTCTGCCTGCCTCTGTACGAGACTGTTTAGAACATAGACTACTTTAGCTTCGGCCCAATCTATGGCTCTCTTCCCTGATCGTTTCCTGGGAATCCCCCTTGCCTGTCAATGACGGGTGCGTTAAATCCAACACTTCTTGATGGCAGATAAACGTAGGGAGGTTTTATGTTTTGGCTTGCTTTCTAAATCTTGTTCCATCTCTCCACAACCCTATAAAAAAATAATATCTATATGAGTCAATTTCACCGGTGGTCCGAGACTCAAAACGTGCTCCTGTGTTTCAGCGGGAAGTCTGACTACGTGGAGCCCGCCAAGCGCGCCCACATCATGGCGGCCCCCCGGGGTCGAGGGGGCCGCGGGGGCTTCGGCCAGGGCCTCTGTCGCCCCCACGACATCTTCCGCCAGCGCAAGCAAAACACGTCGCGGCCCCCTAGCATGCACGTGGACGACTTTGTTGCGGCGGAGTTCAAGGACATCGCCACGCCCCTGGGGCTGCTGCCGCCCAAGCGGCCCCCCAAGACCTCCCCCAAGCCCCCCACAAGGGGCCTCTTCACCGGTAACCGGGGCAGGGCCACCTTCCACAGCCAGACCCGCTTCTTCACCCCCCCACAGCCCAAGGGGGTCCTGCTCTCCGGTACGTGATGCACACACATTCAGATCCTTCATCTCCAGGTATCGACCGCTCAGCGATGATGTCCCCGACATTATCCCAAATGGTTCTATGGTTAACACGTTTAATGACTTCCTGTCCTGTGGTTATGAGTCATCTGCGGACGGGCCAATAGAGGAGGGGTAACATCTCACTGCCGTCCCAGCAGGGAACTACCCCCGTCGAGAGGGAGGAGGGCGGGGCTCGTCGTGGAGCGCCCAGCTGCAGGCTGTCACTCACAGAGGAACCTATAGCGAACCCCGCGGAGGACAGAGTAACTTCACCCGCGGCCCGCTCCCGTCCCGACAGCCCCCTGCAGGTAGTGTGTACCCCCCCACACACACACACACACACACACACACACACACACACACACACACACACACACACACACACACACACACACACACATGCACACACACATGCACACCCCCAAACACACACACACAGACACACAAACACACTCCCAAACACATGGATGACACACCCCATGCACAGGCATACAGACCAACACCAGTCACACATACTCACAGAAACCACATGACGTCATCTGCCATCAATGCTGATCTGAATGTGTGTTAAGAACTGTGTGTGTCTCTTTCCGCTAGGCGCGTACCGCCTGGCTCCTAGAGACAGAGCTCCACGAGGCCGCGGGGGCACTGGCCTCTCTTGGCTCAGTGCTGGAGGAGGAGGAGGACAAGGAGGAGGAGGTGGTGGGGGAGGAGGACAAGGACAAGGAGGAGGAGGTGGTGGGGGAGGAGGACAAGGAGGAGGACAAGGTGGGGGGGGAGGAGGTGGGCAGGGAGGAGGTGGCGGCGCAGGAGGAAGAGGATCTCAAGGGAGTAAGTTTAGCGGCGGCGGGGGAGGTGGTGGTGGTGGTGGCGGCCGGGGACGCCACGTGCGCTCCTTCACCAGGTGAACCCAGCCAGACAATGCCCGACTGTGGAGGCTTTAAACGGACCAAACCAAGCACCCTTCCCACCGGCTGCCTGGAGACCAGGCTTTGGTGGATTGTGATACAGTGACTGTTGAACGAACTTATTTTTTGTGTTAATGTGTGAGGAATAAAGGTTGTTACTGGACTTACTTCAAGTTTTGTGTGGACCTTTTAGTGTATTGGTGCGCGAGTAGTCTGGCTGAACGGAAGTGGACAGCGTCTATTGCCTAGCGTCGGATTTGGCCGCGACTCCTCCCCTTCCGGTTTCTGGCGTTCCCGTATTGTGCTCCCCCTCAAACTCGGAAACTAGGCAGTATGGCGAGTTTTGAAGAGGACTTTGACGGCGCTGTAAAGTTGGCATGTTTGGCTCTTTCCGTCAAATTGCAAAGAACTGCAAAAGATTTGCTTACAGCATTTGCTGAGGAAGAAAGATGTTCTATTTGGCATGGACACCGCTGCTGCTTCCCGGGCTTAGCCCCGCCCTAGACGATTGTGATTGGTTTAAAGAAATAAAAACAGGCCCGCCCAGTTTCCCCACGGATAGACGGCTCGAGGTAGCGTGGCTCCAGACCATTCTACTTGCTGTAGTTTGGTCTGGCTTTGCGAGACTAGTGCGCGAGCAACACAACAAAATACATGCAACTATTGTTAATAATTGTTTGTCAAAAAACACAATTTATGAGTTTACAAGCTTTATTGGGATGGGATGTTATTAAATATAAAAAAAATACAGGTTCAGTTAGACGGATAGAAATATTCTGAGCAGATCAAAAGCTAAGCTGGGTGAAATTACATTATGCCTCCTCCAGGAAGTCGCAGTTAACAGCAGGTCTGGCATTCTTAGTCATTCAATAAATGATTGCATCTGCCATTTAATTGCATTATATATTCATCACAGATTGAAGACGACATGAAACATTTGTTAAATCAAAAGATAATTTCCTGAAATACATATTTGATCAACATGTCAATAACAAATCGTTCAAAATGATCATTACGAACCATCCCTAATACAGTGTCTATTCCTGCCCTAATATCAGGTATCATCCCCAGGACATATGTCTTATCACAACAGCAACACGTCCTTTCACTCTTTTACTCACCTTTGGCATGAAAGGAGTCCGTATTGAGTTTAATGCTGAACCAATTCTAAAACACCCAAAACAAACTTCCCAGCCTAACTCATCACTTCATTACTGTTACTGTAGGGCTCTAGTCCCTCCGAGTGCGCTTAGATGATGGTCACTTCGCGGTTCTTCTTCTTGATGCAGTCCAGGGTGACACTGCGTGGGCTGGTCTCGGCCGGTTCCTCTCCCATCAGGGGAGAATGGGGTGTGCTCAAGGCGCCTCTACACTGGCCAGAAGACGCTGACTGATAGGCGCCTTGTGAGAATCCCTCCAACTGCTGGTGTCTTATTGGCTCTTCCCTGTGGAGCTCCCACCAGATTGGCTGAGGGTCTTCCTGATGCTGGATGGTGGTTGGCTGTTCAGCCGGGATCTGGCTCCTGGTTGGCTGTTCAGCTGGGATCTGGCTCCTGGTTGGCTGGAGGTCTCTGAGGAGCTCTAAGAGCTCTCTTTTTTCCAGCTCTGCTTCTGCCAACTCTCGTCTCCTGAGACGCTCTGACCCCAGCAGGGCGCGCACGTCACACATCACCCGCGCTAACTGGCCCTGCATTGAGAACATTATGAGGAGATTGTTAGTGGCATTACTAATCAACTGCATTGTCCCAGGTCTCTAACAACGCTGTTAAGACATCTCAACCTCCCCCTGAATACTGTTGCTAGAGCTTTAACTAAGGGTTAGGGTTTCTAAGAGAGCAAACCACATTACTCAAATGGTTAAGATTACATTTAAAGTTATATTTTCAACGTTTTACATGTTTTTTTTTCTGTAACATGGCCTTCTGTTGGAGGTTATCTATTGGATTAACTAAATAAACCTACAGCCCATGAATCCCTCCAGCCTTCTCTATCAATACATCAAGGACCATGCAGTCACCTTGAGCTCCTCCACGTCGTTCTTCAACTGGGACTCCTTCTGCACCATGTGTCTCCTCTGGGAGTCCAGGCGAGACTCCATCTCTCGCCTTACCTCGTCCACCTTGCTCAACATCTCCGCCCTCCACAAAACATTTTAGGGGGAGTTATCTCCACAAACAAAATCCTCACATCGTGTTATAGAAGCAAATTAACTATTCCTCATAAAATACACACCTGAGCATCTCCACCTCGGTGCGCAGCTCTGCCACGCAGTTGTGCTGTGATTGGTCAACGGACAGAAGGGTGTGGCCACAGCCATTGGGACACTCCCTGCTGCGGAACATGCACTCTGACAGGTGAGCCTCCAAGCCACGCCTCTCCACCTGCACCGGACACCCTGGGAAGACAAGTTGATCGCATCTCCCATCACAACTACATCAGAGTTTAAACACATAATCACCTCACATATAAGAGTAAATCCACTGAGAGGCAATTGGATTCATTAGGGAAGTTAGTTTATGCATATGTGTTACATAAACACACAATATATAAAGAAAACACAAAACAGCACTGCATTGAACAACAATATAATGATCAAACAGCCTCAGCCTTTTATTCTTTATCAATCATAGCTAGTACTAACGTCAGTAAGGCAAATTAAATCATTACGAAATGTTATTGGGAAAGACATTACTAAACCTTACCAATCAAACTGAAAACACTGCAAAACAAACCGAACACTGCATGCTCTTACTCCTCAGGTATACGTACCACAATAATAACATATGTACTCTCCACCTGTCAAGTAAAGGTGTCACATGTTATGTGTAAACAAATATCGCCCACATATCCACATATCAATTTAGGCAGGGTAAATTAACAATGGTAAGGGGAGCCAGAACTAGGTCTGTGGATTGGTTGTAGTGAAACCGTTCTAAGCATGCGGGTAATACAGCCATGACAACAGATCAGCAGCACCAGCGACTGACGGATATCCTAATCCAATCATTTTCGTTTCAAATTCTGATATAACACTGTTTAAACTAGAAGACCTTTAAATATACACACATCCACAGATAATAAACCTTTTGAGTTTGATACACTTTTTGATTGTTCACACAATACAACGATAAAATATTAGATAATACAGAAAATGCTAGAATTCAAACCAATGATTGAATGTATTCATGAACTTGAGCATATGCTCTTTTCCTGCCCAATACACATACATTAGACACATTTGTCAGAGAGTGTAAGAGACATTCATTTCAATGAATGGTATTGAACTATGTTTCCTCCTTTCAATGTCCGCCAGGTGAGCTGTGAGTGGAGAGCTACAACAGGTGAGAGTGAAGGCCCGTACCTGTGTTCCGACACGCCATGTAGGCGAACTCACACTCCTCCTCGTGTGTGTGCAGGGTCTCCAGGGGGCACACCGTCTCACAGCCCTGGCCTGCATTCACACACCGGATCTGCAGTCGGCCCAGGTCGTTCCTCATGTACCTGATGTTCACCATACACATTTTAACAAACAGCCGATGTTCACCACAAACACATTAACAAACAGCCGATGTTCACCACACACACATTAACATACAAACTGGCCTGCACTCACACTAGGCCATCTGGCCGTGGCCGTTGGCCGTCGCAGCTGTGGCCTGGCCACGGAAGGCTCTTGTACATACGTCATCACGTCGTAACACGTCATCACCAAGCGTCCGCTGCATGGACCATAATAAAGTCTGCTGCCCATCAGAGTTTTAACAACAATGGATAACAACACAGAGAACACACCAACAGTTGAACCGCTTGACGCTATGTTTACCGTTTAATGGGAAAGAAGGCTCGTCGCCTTTATTATGTATGTGGTCGTCGCATTGACTATACGTCATCCAGCTCAGGTTGCGTAGCCGTGCGTGTGCGCGTGTCGGCTCATTAGCATCTGTACCGTAGCGGCCCGTGCCGTAGCAGCACACCTCTCCCAAGTGGCCAAATTGGCCCGGCCTGGCCAGACTGGCCACACTCACACTGGCAGATTTGAGCACGGTTAGGTGCTAAAACGGCCACGGCCACGGCCAGATGGCCTAGTGTGAGTGCACCCTAACAAACAGCCGATGTTCACCACACACGCATTAACAAACAGCCGATGTTCACCATACACACATTAACAAACAGGTTACGTTCATCATACACACAGAGAGTGATGGTTAATATTCACTAACACACAGAAAGTATTCTTTAATATTCACCATACACACAGAAAGTATTCATTAATATTCACCATATACATAGAAAACAATGTGTAATATACACAATACACATAGAAGGTTAGAGGTAATATTCAACATGCAAACATAACAAAAGAAAGAAAGAAAGAAAGAAAGAAAGAAAGAAAGAAAGAAAGAAAGAAAGAAAGAAAGAAAGAAAGAGTAAAGACAGAAAAGGGAGACATCACAGTGACAGAGATAGATAGGAGACCTCACAGTAACAGATAGATAGGAGACCTTCACAGTAGCCGAGATAGATGGAGGAGACCACGCAGTAACAGAGATAGAGGAGACAACCCATTAACAGAGATAGATGGAGGAGACCTCACAGTGACAGAGATAGAGAGGAGACCTCAGAGTAACAGAGAGATAGGAGACCTCACAGTAACAGAGATAGATAGAGGAGACCACACAGTAACAGAGATAGATAGGAGACCTCAGAGTAACAGAGAGATAGGAGACCTCACAGTAACAGAGATAGATAGAGGAGACCACACAGTAACAGAGATAGATAGGAGACCTCAGAGTAACAGAGAGATAGGAGACCTCACAGTAACAGAGATAGATAGAGGAGACCACACAGTAACAGAGATAGATAGAGGAGACCACACAGTAACAGAGATAGATAGAGGAGACCACACAGTAACAGAGATAGATAGGAGACCTCAGAGTAACAGAGAGATAGGAGACCTCACAGTAACAGAGATAGATAGAGGAGACCACACAGTAACAGAGATAGATAGAGGAGACAACACAGTAACAGAAATAGATGGAGGAGACCACACAGTAACAGAGATAGATAGTGATGACCACACAGTGACAGAGATAGATGGAGGAGACCACACAGTAACAGAGATAGATGGAGGAGACCTCACAGACAGTGTCAGAAATAGATGGAGGTCCATTGAGACCACCCAGTAACAGAGAAGGTTCTAGAAGTCTTCTGAAGTCACCTGTAGAGCGGTTTGAGGCTACCAACGTCCAGCGGCGTGCGGTCCTCCGGGCAGGAGTGGTGGTGGAGCAGCCAGCTGCTGATGCAGGCGCTGCAGTAGGCGTGCTCACAGGGGGCCTGCAGGGGGCGCTCCAACACGTCCCGACACACACAGCACAGCAGGCCGTCGTTGACATAGCCCACGAACCTCTCGAGATCAAAGCCCATCCTGGCATTCAAACAGTAACATGGAAGACAGGGGTATGACAGTTAATATACTACGACAAGTGTGTGTGTGTGTGTGTGTGTGTGTGTGTGTGTGTGTGTGTGTGTGTGTGTGTGTGTGTGTGTGTGTGTGTGTGTGTGTGTGTGTGTGTGTGTGTGTGTGTGTGTGTGTGTGTGTGTGTGTGTGTGTGTGTGTGTGTGTGTGTGTGTCTGCAAGGCCTTGATGAAACATGTATTAGAAATGTAAATTCCATAATTTAAATAAATGGTTACTACATTTTTATTGAACACACTTATGCCAAACATAACCTTGTGACTGATGATGCAGCAAAATATAGAAATTAAAAATGTATAATACAAAAATGCAATAGTGCTGATATTTTAATAGCCGGCTGGTCCAAATCTGTGAAAATAAATAGACACATTTTCATGGGGGGGCCAGACTGGGGCCAGTTGTTTTGTTGGAGGGGCACATTGAACCCGGGACGCAAAATATTTAGTTCAGTACTAAGTAACGGCATTAAAAAACACAATATACAATTAGGACTGTGCTCAGGAGTGGGCAGCCCCCCTTCCTAGAACCGCCCCTGCATACACGACAACGGTAGAGCATATGTCATGTAAAACCTCCTATTTCCTCACTTTTTCAATATGTCCAATATATATTCTTACCTTGCTTGTTAAGTGTGAATTAATCCAAAATGAACTTCCGAGTTGTTAATATTCCCCTTTGTCAGTGGTTTGGTTTCCCTTCGTCCTCCTCCTCTCGCCCTTCCCCCGGTGTCTCATCCAGGTGAGGGTCGCTCTGAAGCCCTCTCCTCCCCCGGTGGGCCGTCTCTGTGGACGGGTCTCCGTGACAACAAGGATCCGATACACGGCCAGACAGCTGCCAGGCGAGAACCAGATAGTCAGACTTACAGAGACACACAAATGCAGGAGACACACAAATGCAGAAAACACACATAGCAGGATCGCAAGCACGCGCACATACACGCACACAACTCCAAAGTTTCCAATTATACAGCTGACAGCTGTAGGCCTGCGTGTTATTTAACTGGCCTACCATTAGAAGAGGGACGCTTCTGCCACCTCAGGAGAATGTCATCGTTTAATTATCGTCAACTTTTCTTTCAATGTCCGCATCAGTCACTCAGTCCCTGCTTTTTCACTGGATGTTGGATTAACAAGGATTATAGCCTCCTCCATGATTGGATTTCTCTCCACGACAACATTATATCACTTTCTTTCAGACAACATCGTTCAAAGAGCAACCTTTATTTGTCACAAAATAGGTCCAACAAAAATAGGTCAGTTATAGACATCATACTAACAATAAAATATCACATGAACAGTTGTTTTAGCTTGCGTTGATAACCACTTTATCTGAACCGTAGAAAAAAAAAAGGATTAAACCAACAAGCAGCGCTTTTGAAGTTAGTGTGAGGGTGAATTCTAGGACAAATTTAGACTTCGAAATATAGTGCGCTCCATGTCCTCACGCACAAATCCACGAGGGGACGCGTCCCTCTGCTTCTGGAGATGACGTCACCACACGTCTCCTCCCCTCTCCTCATCGACCAATGGCGCTGGAGTTATGTGGTGACGTCACTACACGACCCCTCACCGCCCCTCTCCTTGTCGACCAATGGTGCTCCAGAGCGTGCGGCGGGAGACTACGAGGACTTCCTTCCCAATGCTTCCTTCATACACAACCTTTAATGTTAGAAAGCTCCAACATTTCATGAATGAAGTACAAGCGAAGAGTGTGAATTTAAGGGTGGTGAGTACCATACCTACCGTTGTCATCTGCTGTCTATCAGTTTATTAATATGACGGACATAACACACTCACACATGACACCACTCTACTAATACTAGGTCATACTGTGTGTTGCTAGTGTTAGCCTGCTAGTGACAACATGATGTACATTTAAAGTCCCAGACAGATAATGTGAAGTTAAAGTCCCAGACAGATAATGTAAGGTTAAAGTCTTTGGTCACATTTAGAAAGACAGATGTTTAAGCATGATTTATCAATATACTTCTTTGTTTTTAACTATGTGGATGACCCTGGCCTTGTCATGACAGTGGCATTGTACAAAATCCAATGTAACAGTTTGATAGTAAACCTCCAACCTGCCTTCCTACATGTATGCCTACATGTATGATCAGGTTGTTCTGCGACAATGCGCCGCTCCGGAGCCCCCAGCCGGCTCACCGCCAACGCCGCCAAACGGCCCAGGTTCCAGCCCCCGGGAGGGTCTCTCCCCAGGTCATCAGCACAGCCTCCGGGGCAGGCTGACCAACGGGCTCTAAACACCAATGCCATATTGACAGAGGTGAATTAGACTACCCTATGCACTGTCCCTGTAGTTTAATTGCTAGTTAATCAACACAATGAAATAGGCTCCAAGAAATGATATGGCTATGTGATGATTGTCCAGGTAGTCATTATCTCTAATGTGCCAGCAGGCCCAGAGGGGCCTGGCCGGGCCTGCTCTTGATGCCCCAATGAAGCTGCCCTGGCCTGGTCCTACGGAGGATGCTTCTCCGGGCATGTCCAGGGCTCTGGCGATGGTCCTCCACGCAGCAGAGTGTAAAGAGAATGACATGGAAGCAGACGGACATCCTCAGGTTACACCTGTAGAGTCCGGAGCCGGTAAGAACTCAGGATCATGACATAGAAAACCCTTGTTTGCTCTCTGTCACATTATTTTACATATATGAATTCACTTATTTTCTTTGGGGGTAATTAGTTGTTTTTACCAAACCAAGGGATTTTGATGTTATAAACACGGCCCAATGACATAGCCACAGTGCAAGGGATGGTAATCAAAATAATGTGTTCATAATGTGAGATTTTTTTAATTATTATTATGAAGCTCTGGTAGGAAACTGTTAAGTCTAATGATACATCTAAATTACTCGTATGACAGACAGTTTGTAGGCCTTATTGCTTGCAGATTTGTGAGGAAACGGCTAAACATGTGATACAGAATGTTACTCTGTATGGCGGTCCTGAATGCTAGTGTCTGCATTATAATCAAACAACCTCCCTCAAGTAAAGGGATCGATGTCTTTAGTGTACCTTGCTCACATTAATCATATTTTATTATAAGTTGCAATGCAACGTCGTTGCATTATAGGCTTGGTGAGAATCGAGCTACTTACTTTTTACGCAGTGGTAATAGCGAAAACCATGCGCAAAAAAACATAAGACAGTTGTGTATTTCTAAATGTGATTATGGATCTAAATGTAGACCCCCCCCCCCCCCCTCATTACGGGTTGAGAACAGTTTATAAACAAAATTAAGATTCGCTTGGTCCCATAAATTAAAGCTATTCTGCCAGTAGTCGTCTTTCTCCCATCGTGGACAAAGAACGTCTCTCCAGGTTCGGGAAATTCACAACGATTAAGTTCTCTCATGCGGTTTATTGATTTCCAGCAAAAGAAGAACACACATAATTGTTAGAAATTACAGTTTTCCCGATTCCTTAATTGTCACCAAACCACCCATATCTGTTGAGACAACGCTCTGTTAAACCCAGCAGCGGAGTGACAGCAGCCGGTCTAGCGTTGTGTTAAGAGGCGGGGGTTGTGCAGCGGCAGCGGTCGGCAGATTAGGACTGTGCTCAGGATCAGTGAGCAGACTCGGCTCGTCTCCCTCCCTCCTCTCCCGACAGCCACTAGTGCCGATACCCATCTCCTCTATAAGCAATTGTATTGTTTCTGCAGGCACAATTAGATACCGGATTGGTGTGAACAATTATATAATTTACGTCTGCAGTCGCGACACCGCTAGGTTTGTTGTGTATATATAAAGCGCTGCTTCTTGCAGGCATTCAGGCAAATGTCTCCTCCCCCTTTGAGTTAAGTCAGTGCTATTTCCCCGCTCGTCTCCTATTGTCACCATAGGAAAAAGGTTTTTGACCCATAGCAATCAACTAAAGTCGAGTGCCGTGCCTGAAGTGTACATGTCCATGTTTATTCTGTGTATAACGACCCGTGTTATTAAAAAGAGTCTGCGTTACTGTGGTGTGAATGCTGTGCTTGGTTCGGGGTTTAGAGAGACCGGGCTGTAAGTAGGTCGGGCCGGGTTTAAGCGGCTTAACTACGTCAGCCTAAGCTGGGAGGAATTCATTGTAGAGCCCTCCGCGGTAGGCGGGGGCCTAAACGAGGCTGGCCTAGTTAAGCCTGATTCTTATTGTGTGCAGTCTGTTTTTGTTGTGCAACACAGCAGAGAGGACCAAAGGCAGCGTGTATAGGTTCCCATGCATGCAAGGCATGGATTGGTTTTGATTGGGAAAAACAGGAAACGAACGTTTTTCTGTTTAAGAATTAAACCGGTATCAGCTTCATCGCCCTGGACAAAGACAAGGACAGCTGGAGGCCATTATTACGATCAGGGACAAAGGGAGCTCGGGTGGAGCGGCGAAGAGTTAAAGTTCACAAGTGGGGCAATTGAAAGGTGTCTGATCAGAGGCACTATTTTGCCCCGCGTCGGCCCTGCCATGCTGTGAAGATGGCATCGAGCTCCTTGTTTCTGTCTAGCATGGTGGGCAAGTCGCGCTCCTCCAACTTCACCCTCTCCGAGAAGCTCGACCTGTTGAAGCTGGTGCGCCCTCATGTGCGCATTCTGGAGGAGCACACCAACAAGCATGCCGTCATCGTAGACAAGAACAAGTGTTGGGACACCGTGGCCGACCAGTACAACTCGCTGGGAGGGGACAGACCCCAGCGCACCGCTCAGGGCCTCCGGACTCTATACAAGAGACTGAAGGAGTCGGCCAAGCAGGAGCTGATGCAGAGGAGACACGCCCAGCCCGAATACAGGGGGAGCATTTCGGAGCCAACCAGGAGGGTGATGGAGATGATTCCTCAGTTGTTTCACCACGTGCCCGTACAGGATAAAGACCAAGCGCTGCGCAGGTACACGTCCCCGTGTGACAACTTTATGGCTTGTTTTTTGAGACGCGCAAAAAAAAACTAAAAAACCGCACCCATCGAAATACCAAACGCGAATTTCTTTCATATTATTTTTGCTACTTTTACAGCCTATTTAAAATAGTCTTTCATATCGAGATTATACACTACACAAAACAAAATACACCTTGACACCTTTTTTATATATTTACGTTTAAAACATTTGAATAATTAATTTGATAATTATTGTTTTGAATCTTACTTTTCTTAACTTGGCTAAAGCTGTTAATTGTAGCCCTTCTTAATTTTCCTTGAATGTATTGCTATTGAAACGTGACTTGGTTGTGCCATTGACGCATGTTGCTCACCATCTGCAGGTTAATATACAACAAACACAACTCTCCCATTGAGCACCCGGCCAGCAGCTCCTCTCTGCCCGGCCTGCAGGATTACCCAGCAGCCCTCCCGCTTGCCCACAAGCTGGTCCAGCTGGAGCCCGAGGAGGATGTGAAGCCGCCTCCCGAGCTCCCCGTCCTACCCCTCGTCACGGGGCCGGAAGGGGTCAGGGAACAGGAGCAGGTAGGCAACGTTGACGACGAGTCTCTGGTCAGCGTGCAGGACTACGAGCCGTCCCTGTCCCCCGCCCTGTCCACCTCCTCGGTCAACATCCCCCTCTCCGGGTCACCACTGGTGGACCCCCACCACGACCTGTACCCCAACGTCCTGTACCCCCACGACCACCTGGAGCACGAGCGCTTCCGGCCCCACCACTTCGCCAAGGAGGAGCACGAGCTGGTGCTAGCCAACCACCAGAAGGTGGCGGTGTACCTGGAGGAGAAGAGGGAGGGGCTGAAGAGGAAGCAGGAGCTGGAGGAGGAGCTACTGAGAGCCAAGATCAAGGTGGAGCGGCTGAGGGCGGCCAGACTGAGACACGGGCTGCCTCTGCCTCTATAGCACAAGCCTGAGGAGACACAGCCTGCCTTTGGTAGCAATGCCCTTAAACTCTTGAACGGGACCCACAATGGGTCGCGGTCCGGTTGGAGGTGGGTCGCAACCCCCAAAACACGGGAGTGCTCAGAGTGTGTGGTCGGGACCCAAGGACACACTGAAATGGTCTTTTGGTCCAGAGATGAACGTGTGGAGGAACCTCTGCTCTATAGCACACATAATGGCACCCTAAGTCTGAGGAGGGGACTGAAGAATCCCTCAGCCTCAATGGATGAATATTTTCTTAGTTTTGCTTGAGACCTGTTTTAGCCCAAAATACTTTTGAGGGCCGTAGTCTAACGATGCATTGCCTACAGCCCGATTTTCATCAGAGTAATTCCAATCATCCAAAACATTTTTGTCATATTTTTATGGCAGATACGACCATATTACTAATGACCTGCCAGTACAAAACCTTACTATGCTCAAATGTAAGGGAATGAACCGTGTGATTAGGTATTTTCTACATTTCAGAATGTGTATTTGCCCCTGTTGGGTTAGTTTAGTGACTGGCCATTTTTTATTAATTTGAGAACAGTTTGCAAAGAAGAGCTCAAGCTAGTTCCTACAAGGTTTGAGAAGCATGCAAAGATTGGAAAAATAAGCCTTTCAATGCAATCCTTAATTATTTTGAAGATGAATGGACATTAAGACATTAGCACTGTGATACTTCTGTTTTGGTGGGATGAGCCCTTCCACTTCAAGGCCTTGACAAGACATTTGTGATGTCTTGTCAACAGAAATCCTCATATGGAGATCTAAAATAAATAAATAACAGGGAGCACATGGAAGCTTTATATATTGAATGGAATCTTTGATGTGTGATGTTGTTTAAATGTTGTGCTAATAATGGTACAAGAGTGTTCCTCTGTCCCAGTTCAATGTTCATGCACTTATTAAAAAATAATTAACCGTTTTATGGTTCTTACACATTAGCTCTGCATCACATCTCCTATCTTCAGTCTGGTGTTACAACACATATTTTAATGGTCATTTATTTCGACGTATAAAATGGTTTCCGTGTGTTTACTCGTGTGTTTACTCGTGTGTTTGACCTGGTGTGGATTATCTATAAACCCGATGGCACATTTGGCAGTTAAACTGTTGTGTAGCGCCCTCCACTGGTGGGTTTATATATTTTTGAACAGTCGAGTTCTCTATTGGTTAACGTCTTCATCCACTGTAGATTTCTCACTTTGTTCCCAGGGCTAGGCGGTCCTCCTCAGCTGCATCAAGGCTCCTCTCCCAAGGCTCCACTGGGGAAGGCAGGGTCTTCAGGGGGGGTTCCATCCGGCCCCCCCAGCACGTCCGGGGTCAGGTACTTCAATGTGATGTGGTGTAAAGCCAGCAAGAAGAAGCACAAGCGCTGGGAGGGGGATGCTGTGCTTGTGACCAGAGGACGCACCGCCACACTCAAAGACATGGAGGGCAAAGACATCGGAAAAGGTGACACTCTTTCACTGTTATTGCCTTCATGCAACTGGAATGGTTGAAAATAAAAACTTTTTAACATTGCAATCAGTCGGAAAGACGCAATGAAAAAAGTGTTTTCCTTGGTTATACTTAATACCTCGTTAACCATCTGGTAAAGTGTAATGCTATGTCCTTATATGTCTTCTGATGTAATGAATGTGATGATCCGGTCAGAAGTCCTTAGTTTTGTTCTGTGTTCGTACAGGAAGTGGCTACAAGGTGTCTGAGCTTGCCGCTCTTTGTGAGGGGGAGACTCTGATGGTCGGGGGGAAGGAGGTGGAGGTGATGGGGGTGATATCTGCTGAAGACTTTGCCAAGGGCCGCTGCTTCCAAGAAGCCCACGTGGTAAAGGAAGAGGAGGGTCCCAAGTCCGGCCCGCCTCCCCCTCGGAACTCGGCCTCTAAACCGTTCTGCAGCCCCATGCTGGGCAGAGCGGAGAACACCGGCACCAGAGGGCAGGAGGAGCAGCCGGGCAGGCCCCGCCATGACCCCCTCGCTGCAGGTAGAGACCAGCACGGCACCGCAGGCCTCACGCCACCGCCACCCTGACCATGAGGGCTCGCGGGAACGTCAGGCCTGCAATAACAGGGTTGCTGGATTGAAGCCCTTTTGGAAAAGGGGATTTCGGTCCTTGAGCAAGGAACTTTCTTCCCTAACTATATAACGCCTCATATTGCATAGAAAGTGGACGATGCATATTTTTCAATGCAGCCCAATACTCGTTTGTACTGCACAGCTAGAGCTTTCTGCCTAGGTCAAGTTCACTGCTTGTGTTTTAGATGCGTTTGGCACAACTGGATTGATTTCCCAATGCTTGTCGGGTTCTAGATGCAACACAAACCCTTCTGGAACGAAAGGTTGCAAGCCTTATGCTGTGTTGTTTTGGAAATGAAGAGACTTACTTTATTTGAACTCTGTTGATGCAACCAGCATCAAGGATGCGTAAGAGGCTTGGTGTGCAGTGTTGGATGTCCGCTGCTGGTGCTTGTATGAATGTGTTTTTGTAACCCACAAATCCCTTTGTGCTATGTCTCTCTGTAGGTGCCTTGGTTATGCCGCGTCCCTCCACCAATCACCAGTGGGCCTCTAACAAGGCAGGGCTACCTGTGGTGGACGTGGTGGTGGACCCTCACCTGGTCAATAACCTTCGACCGCACCAAAGGGAAGGCCTGCTCTTCCTCTACGAGTGTGTGATGGGCATGAGGTAATGGATCCTGATTAAGATGCAGCAGTTATGAAGAACCAGTATTCTGAACATCAGCTGAAAGAAGGCCCTGAAGTTGTTGAGTCAGGTGGATCCAGATGAGGCCACTCTCCTCAGTGAGGCAGTCCGTCCATCTGCCTCCCTCTGCTTCCCCCTGCTCTGCCCCAGGGCGCCGTCCAGCAACGGGGCCATCCTGGCAGATGAGATGGGCCTGGGGAAGACCCTGCAGAGCGTGGCGCTGGCCTGGACGCTGCTCAGACAGGGGCCGTACGGGGGGAAGCCCATGGCCAAGCGTGTTCTGGTGGTGGCCCCCGGCAGCCTGGTGCAGAACTGGGGGGCCGAGTTCAACAAGTGGCTGGGCCGAGAGAGGATCAGCGTCTACGCCGTGGACCAGGTGAAGGGAGCAGAGAGGGTTCATGTCCCACCAGGGGAACACAGAGGGTTCATGTCCCACCAGGGGAACACAGAGGGTTCATGTCCCACCAGGGGAACACAGAGGGTTCATGTCCCACCAGGGGAACACAGAGGGTTCATGTACCACCAGGGGAACACAGAGGGTTCATGTCCCAACAGGGGAACACAGAGGGTTCATGTCCCACCAGGGGAACACAGAGGGTTCATGTACCACCAGGGGAACAGAGAGGGTTCATGTCCCACCAGGGGAACAGATAGGGTTCATGTACCACCAGGGGAACAGAGAGGGTTCATGTCCCACCAGGGGATCAGAGAGGGTTCATGTCCCACCAGGGGAACAGAGAGGGTTCATGTCCCACCAGGGGAGTAGAGAGGGTTCATGTCCCACCAGGGTAGTACAGAGGGTTCATGTCCCACCAGGGGTGTAGAGAAGGTTCATCTCCCACGAGGGGAGTAGAGAGGGTTCATGTCCCACCAGGGGAACAGAGAAGGTTCATGTCCCACCAGGGGAGTAGAGAAGGTTCATCTCCCACCAGGGGAGTAGAGAGGGTTCATGTCCCACCAGGGGGACAGAGAAGGTTCATGTCCCACCAGGGGAGTAGAGAAGGTTCATCTCCCACCAGGGGAATAGAGAGGGTTCATGTCCCACCAGGGGGACAGAGAAGGTTCATGTCCCACCAGGGGAGTAGAGTTGGTTCATGTCCCACCAGGGAGGGATGGGCTGTAGGACATTTCTCTAAAGGGTTGATTGAAGATCATTCATAATATTGGATCAGTAAGATCCCATGCTGTCTCCGGCCCCTTGTATGACAAAAATAATGAGAATTTTCTAAAGTGTGTGTGTGTGTGTGTGTGTGTGTGTGTGTGTGTGTGTGTGTGTGTGTGTGTGTGTGTGTGTGTGTGTGTGTGTGTGTGTGTGTGTGTGTGTGTGTGTGTGTGTGTGTGTGTGTGTGTTTAGGACCACAGGATAGAGCAGTTTGTGGCCTCTCCTCTCCACAGTGTCCTGGTGATCAGCTATGAGATGCTGCTGCGCTCTCTAGAGCAGGTAAGAAACCTCAGTTATCTTTAGTACATGTCCAGCGGTATTGGGTCTGGGGTTGACACGGCTTACACATGTGACTCCTGATGGAACTGGTTCCAGGTCCAGAAGCTGGAGTTCGGCCTCATCGTGTGTGACGAGGGCCACCGGCTGAAGAACAGCAGCATCAAGACGTCCTCGGCCATCAGCGGGCTCAGCTGCAGACGCAGGGTCATCCTGACAGGTGGGTACTTCCTTCTGGACCTCCCTGACTCACCCCAGACTCACTCCCAGTCCCGTACCAGTGCTGGCAAACCAATGGCAGAAAACAAGCAGACCACCAACATGCTAGCTTCCCACATGATACTTTCTCCATGGATTAAAGTTCTCCGTCGCTACGACGGATTTCCGTCATTTGGAGTTCACAGAGGCCACTTGTGAGATCAATGTAGATCCGAGGAGTTTTTTTTTTGGGGGGGGGGGGGTAATAGGTACTTTCTCGCATAAAAAAATATTAAAACTTGGGCAAATAGGGGTATTACAGCAATATGCACACTATTAGAGAAGGGTAAATTGCAGAGTTTTCAGGCTATAAGGGAGAAATTTGATTTGGAAGCAAATGATCTCTTTCGGTATTTTCAGGTGAGGGATTATTATTTAAAGGAAATAAAGTTAAAAGAACCCAAAGAACAGAACATGATTCTTACAATAATGATAAATGCATATGAAGGGAGAAAATGTAGAGTGATCTCAGCCCTATACCAAGCTCTAGGGTCCAGTGGGGGAAATTCAACTGTTTATATTAAAGAAAAATGGGAAAACGAAATTGGAATAGAAATAACAGAAGATGACTGGTATACTGTGTGCAAGGGCCAACACTCAGCCACCAGCTCTAGGATATGGCGAGAATTTGGTTGGAAAAACATTATGAGGTATTTCATTACACCAAAGATTAAGGGGAGATACGCACCAGACCAGAAACCATGTTGGAGGTTGTGTGGTCAAATGGAGGCAGACCATACACATGTGTTTTGGAAATGTCAAAAGATGGAAGGATACTGGGAGGGAGTTTGGAGTGTGCTGAGGGAGATATTGGGATATGAGATACCGAAAACTTGTCTGGTATTATACTTGGGGAACATTCCACAAGAGGAGGTACAAGGAGGGGATAAATACCTGGTGAAAGTACTATTATTGGCTAGCAGGAAGGCAATTACAAGGGCCTGGTATAAAGTAGACCCCCCTACTAAAGAACAGTGGCTGAGTGTTGTGGAGGAGATCTATGACATGGAGAGATTTACACATACCCTTAGAATGCAGGTTGAACAGTTTGAAGGAAAATGGGAGAAATGGAATTATTACAGAAGGGGTGAGGGTGATACCACTACTATTCATAGTAATGACATCTGAATAAGACTGAATTGTTGCATTGTGACTGAATGGAAGGACCTATAAGCTTTGTGTTGTTTTTTTTGTGTTTTGCTTTGATCCTTGTTTTTGGTGTGAGTGTTTTGACTTGATTTGTATGTTTGTTTGCATATTTTTTGTGTATCATTGTTGGAAAATCCATATAAAAATAAAAGTTAAAAAAAAATATATATATATATTAAAACTTAAGAAAGTGATGTATTAACAGCACTGAAGCGAGAATTAAAACAGCTTTTAGCAGCTTTACCGCTACCGCTGCCGCGAAATGCATTCTGGGAAACTTGCATACTGTATACTGCGGTGCAGTCGGTCTGCTGTATACTGCATACTGAATCCCACATTCAGTATGCAGTATACAGTACATACTGCGCAGTATGTAGTCGGCAGTACGGTAGTATGCAGTTTCGAACATGGACATAATACACGCGTGTATTATGTCGTCATACGTCAACGCCGGTAAAATTGTCAAATTATATAGTGAGTATTTAAAAGGTCTACCGTTAAAATTGACTCTATTTTCTTATATATAAAAGGTTTACTTGAAATAAAACATGTAATGAAAAGTTATGTAGATGCTTGATTTTTTTAGAGAGTAAAATATGAGACAAGCTTTGCAAAAAAAAAATCTTAGTCTAATTGAAAAGACAACAAAAAAATTGCAATAGATGCAAAAGAACAGCTGTTTAAAATCCTCCTGTAAAACAGTATTGGTCGAGCATTTAAACGTGATGGCTGCATTTGGTGCTGACGTCTTATACATTTGTATTTCTTAAGCAGGTGTCAAGTAACCTAACCTGGAACATGTTTCACACACTGCACGTGACTTGGCTGTAGCGCGAATAAAATTTCAGTCAGAAGATTTTTTTTCACTTTAATCCCTGACTTTCTCCTTCTGTTTAAAACACGACTTATGATTCACATTTTTACCAGCTTATACCAAGAAAAACCATGGCACATTGAACCAACCCTGACCCAATCAGTAAGCATCAGAGAGTACGTTCTGTAGTCTTTGTAGTTCTTATCGCTGTTCATAGACCACACAAACACCTTACTCATGCAGTCTATTTTGTTGTTGTCCAGGTACTCCCGTCCAGAATGACCTGCAGGAGTTCTACGCCATCATAGAGTTGGTCAACCCAGGCATCCTGGGCTCCTGCGCCGCTTACAGGAAGGTGTTCGAGGAGCCCATCCTGCGCTCGCGACAGCCCTCCTGCACAGAGGTACTGAACGTCATACCTTTATGTTCCCCGCTTAGGCTCATTGAGATGCAGCACTCCTCTACCAACCACAGACAACACGACAACACACTACTAATCACAACATTGGTGACAGATGGATGGGCGATACAAAGGTGTTACATACCGTGAGGCCGGTGGCTATAGGACTAAAGGGATGTGGCTCTTATCTCTTATCCCCTCTGCACATGTTATCTATGGACCCTGCTTAACCTGGTTAACTACCACCCTCTCTCCTCAAAGGAGGAGAGGGTTCTAGGGGAAGAGCGAGCCACGGAGCTGTCCCGCCTCACCAGCATGTTCGTCCTGCGGCGCACCCAGGAGATCATCAACTGCTACCTGCCGCCGCGCCACGACTGGACCCTGTTCTGCGGCGCCACCGCCCTGCAGACGGAGCTGTACCAGCAGCTGCTCGCTCACCGCGTGTTCAGGGCCTGCCTGCAGGGCTCCGGTCAGACCCACACACACCTGGCCTGCATCACCGCCCTGAAGAAGCTCTGTAACCACCCTGGCCTGCTGCACGCCACCGTCAAGGTCAGAGCAGGGAGCCAATCACCGAACCCACCCATCAGGCAATGACTGCAGGGGGGTTACATGACTGTGTTTGGCACCAGACAGAAAACTGCTTTGGGGTCCTCGTATGGATGAGGAGCACTGTACTGCAGTTTTTTTTAAAGGTTCTAGATTAAGTGTGTTTCAGTCCCTTACCACTATATTATCTTCTTGAAAGATATGTCTACCAAAACTGCTCCTTAAAAACATGCATCTGAATTCACTGGGAGTCAGTTTGGATAAAAGAGCTGGCCAAACGACTAAACTGTAAATGGCAGATAATATTCCCCTGTTCTATTGACTACCGTGTTGAGCAGAGGTTGACGGTACAATTATGTGTCTGTGTTTATCTAGGCGAAGGCGGACAGTGGTTCCGTGGAGAACACTTTGTACGAGGGCCTGGCTGCTCTGTTCCCAGAGGACTACTCCTCAGGAGGTCTCAGTACCGCCGACTCTGGGAAGCTCCTGGTCCTGGCAGACCTGCTGACTGCCATCAGACACCTCAGCCCGTCAGACAGGTGTGGGGGTGTCCGTGCGTGTGTGTGTGTGTGTGTGTGTGTGATCATCTGAGCATGTGTCCTATCATCTGCTTCCACTGTATAATTAAAAGAACAGTGTGCCATTAAAGGTGTGTGTCCGTGCAGGGTCGTGGTGGTGTCAAACTACACTCAGACGTTGGACCTTCTCCAGGACCTGTGTGTCCACATGGGCTACACCTTCTGCAGATTAGACGGACAAACACCCACCAACCAGCGGCAGCGGCTGGTGGACAACTTCAACAGCCCCTACTCCAACCACTTCCTGTTTCTGCTGAGTTCAAAGGCCGGAGGGGTGGGGCTTAATCTAGTGGGCGCGTCCCACCTGGTTCTGTATGATATTGACTGGAACCCTGCGAATGACATCCAGGTGAGGTGCAGGCATGAAGACCGAAGCCTAGGAATGTAGTACCGAGCTCTAGCTAAAGGAAAGGGCAGCGGGTCTTTAGCTCTGTGGTTCTAATTCTTATGCTTTCATTAATTCACCGAACAAAAGTAAACAACAAAATAATGTAGACATAACATGAGTGACATTCCTTACATTAATGTTGGACTAGAAGTGCTTTTCCGGGGGACCCCACATATCGATCAAAGTAATCCATCAGGTGGCAGTGTGTGCACACTCAGACATTGCTGACGATATTACCCGGTGTGTTCAGGCCATGGCTCGAGTCTGGAGGGACGGACAGAAGAAGACCGTACACATCTACCGACTCCTCACTGCTGGTGAGAGCACCGGTTCACTCGGGCCAACACGACAAAAAAATATGGGGCAACAACGCTCCACTGGGCATGATGAGCAAGAGAGGGGATAACGCATTGATCATCTCCGCAGCTCAATCAGAAATCACTGTTTCTGGTGGTGTTACGCAACATCCAACTGCAGATTAACTGTCGTAAGAATTGATCTATTGATCTAATAGATACATCATTATTCCCGTCGTTGGTGATGTCGATTATGTAGACCTGAACTGAATCGTCCGTCCTGATCTTATCTACTATAATGACATCTGGTTCTAATCTTTTGACCATTTAGAATCTAGATTGATCCCCTGAATCCCTCATGACCGCGTACAACACACTGTGTACATTCACTGCATTGAATGTGCCTTTAAACACTGCCTCACGCAGGTACGATTGAGGAGCGTATCTTCCAGAGACAGGTGTCCAAACAGGGGCTCTCTGGCACCGTGGTGGACCTGGGCAAAGGGGCAGAGCATACCAGCTTCTCAACCAGTGAGCTGAGAGATCTTTTCAGCCTCGCAGACACCCCCTCTCTGACGCACGACCTCCTCAACTGTAACTGTAGCATGGACGGAACAATTCCGGGTACACACACACACACACACACACACACACACACACACACACACACACACACACACACACACACACACACACACACACACACACACACACACACACACACACACACACACACACAGGCTGAAATATTATGGTTTTATTTTGGATAGCCATGGAAGAAGAAGTGGAGCAGCGGCCTGATAGGCCCTGCCAGCTGGGTCGTCTTGGAGACAGAGTAGGAGAAGGAGGCGTGTCACAGAAGCATCTCAGCATGTCGGAGCTGATGCAGTGGAGGCATTTCTCCGGGGAGACCACCACCTTCTCAGACCCCTACCTGGACCACGCGCGGAACCACATCACCTTCGCCTTCCAATCCACCATGTCCCACGCAGCTCAGTGAAGACGTGAGCTCTGGGGACAGGTCTCAGACTGCAGAAGGGTTCTAGCAGAGACCTTGTCTGGATGCATGGAGACTCAACACAAGGACGGCTACACATGGAACCACAGACACATTTAAACGTTGGTGAGGTTTACGTGAAAACCACAGATGATTTTAAAGAAAAAACAGTTTGATATTTACACAGTGGAAAACGTATTGCGCCTGACTTAAATTATTACACTGTTATAACTCTAATAAAACATTTCCCCTTTGTACATTTCGCAAATGGGACTATTTTGTTTTATTATTCAAACTTTGAACAGAGAGAATCTTGGTCTGTCTACGAGAGAGAGAGAGTTTGCAATGAAGTCAATGTTTACATTTCAACCCAAGCATTTTTGTACAATGTAATTCCCTGAAGATAAGAACAAGTGTTGGAGTCCGCTTTGTCTTCATCTTGTGTAATATTTACCTTGTCACCAACAGCTGTGTTTTACTCCCAGAAGGGACCGAACGGAAGCGCCTGGGCAGGATGTTGACGTGAGAACCATGCAATGAGTCTGTTTACAGTCGCAGGGGTCATATCATCAGCATTTCTTTGTGAATGCTTTATTCTTTTTCATAAGGGTAAAGGATGATTAGCTTTGTGCACCACAGCACAAAGCTTGCACCTAAGATGTGTGTGTGGCACTACCTATCTGAGAGTGTGTGCTGTAGCACCTTACATGTGCTCGTCAGTGCTGGAGTGTATTGGCTTCAGTAGATGCCTCTTTATGTGTGAAACACACTTTGTGTAAGGGGTTACCCTTTGTTTGGGGTGTGTGTGTGTGGCACCATGGTTACTTATACACCTGCTGGTTCCCCTTGGGACAGCATGTCTCTGAACTACAAAATGGGTATCTACAGTGACCCAGTTTTTCCAAGAGTGCAACTAGTAAAGCTGCCTGTGTAACCAGGCAACCGCCAGTCATTTCCCCCTGCCCTATGCATGCCTTTTCAATGTGTTTCTGCACGTGTCGGACAGATCGTCATGGGGGCAAGCGGGATATTGATTTAACACATAGTTGTGTCTCATAGACTGCGCTGCCTCTGCTGTACAGCCCATAGCAGAATCAGTTTGTGGCTAAAACATCCCTCTTTAAAAGCTCAGCGTTGGGGTTTACAGATCAAGGACTTAGTATAGTTCACGGACTGAGGGGATTAATGAGTTTCTATCTATGGACCGATGGCGCTGTCTGTGGCTCTAATGGAAAAGGAGGAATCACAGATTGGGGGTTTAATTTCTGAGGCCCTTGTCCCGCTGGAATAAAGATGGAGTGAATGATGGAACAGTCCCTTTAAGCCTCACGTTGTTTAGTTTGTGCATTACATAGCATTGCATGTGATGCACATTACTGCATGTGTTCATATAATGCCTGTGGCTCTTTCAACGCTCATTGTGGATTGATAGATTATGTTGGCAATGCAAAGGAGCCCCAGGCCAGGACTGACTGTCCTCTCTGGGTGGTCTCTAGGGGCCACAGCCCAGATTAGTCGCACTGGAGTTTGGGGAGTCTAATCTGCTCATCCGGGTTTGACCAGGGAGTCGATGGATCCAGTAGCAACACATTATCTACTGTTTCTACATGTTTTATTTGGTAACCACCTGGAGAGGCCGACTTGCAACTCTGTGATCGGTGTGTTCCTATTTGAAACCATACTGTTTCTAACTGCTGCACTGTTGCCACCCTCTGAGAAAACCAGAACAACAAATATTCTTCGAGTGCCTTGTTTTTTTCCAAACTTCACAGAATTAGCTTGACTAATGTTCGGGTTTCCTGGAAACATTTCCATGGTTATAAAAAGAAGAGAAGATGACAGTTTACATTAGTTTGTGTGATCCTTTCCTGTTCTGGGTCAGGGATGAGGTCGCTTAAACACTAATGGAATTTAGCAGTAGAACTGTTTCACGCAGATGTCACAGCCCTAATGTAGGGAAACATCTGCGATGGGGTTCTAATCACTCCAGCCTGACGTCTTGTGACCTCTTTGATTTAAAAAAAAAAAAAAAAAGTTTTCACAACTATCTTTATCTAAATGGACCGAACGGTCTTAAAATCCATACGATATTCTCAAATTTGTATTGAATGTTTTTCAATACCTCTGCTGTGGTCTCATCTCCAACCAACCATTGATACCGAAGGAGACGGTGGCATAGAATGTGGTGTCACTTTCACCAAGTTATTAAGAGCATGAATAAAAATCAACAGCAGCGCCAGAACAGCCTCTACTAATCAACCTATGTTGTGACTGGATCAATTTGAAACATGCAGTAGTTGGGACCTCATTGATTTGAACATCTAGTATAATTTTTGTTCCTATCTGCACATATGTTGGGCTTTTCATGCCTTGACGGTCGGGCAGTGGGTTGAATGAGAGGGGGGGATGGCATGCAGCGAAGCACGGGGGGGAATCTAACCTGGCTCGCTACAATGCGTGTTAGCAGCATGGGGAACGCACTCGGGCGACCCGCCTATAGCTGCGCCCCAACCTCCAACACCTTAAGGTGCTTTTAGATTCGGTGCAGCCGACGACGACCCCCTCAACACCTACATGGTTACTGAAGTACGGCATAGTTTGTGGCTGTGGTGTTGTTCATTTCTGAATATGGATTTCTGTCATATCAGACTTCAGCGGGCTCAGTCGGACGCAGTGTGTTCCTATTGTTTTGGGCAGCCGTTGTTGGCTGTCAGACTATCCCCTCTGTGGCCCCCGTTAGTTTGGGTCTCGCTCCAGCAGCGGGGGATTAACTGTTGTCCAATCATCGGTTCAGATCACACTCCCAGAATGTCATTGAGAGATTGAGTGCAATGCATTGGCGCGATCTGAAGATGGTCATTGTAGAAGCTGTTGTCAACGCATGAATGTGTTGATACTTGATAGGAAAGAAGCAACATTAATGACATTCCTAAACATTACCTGCTAAATAATGATTGGTTATTATGACTGCACCATGTATCTATTCATATAAACCATATTGAACTTCAACGGATCCCCACAAGTTAAACGTGTGTTGGGACTCCTACATAGCAGGTCATCTGTTCAGTGGGAACATCGGGTCTGGAGTAGAGAAAAAAACATTCAATCATTAGCTAGAGGGCAGATGCTTCATCCCAGTAACCACCACTTCCTGGGCTTCATTCCCAGCAGCACACTAACATCTCAGATGGAGATCAACATTAACCAACATGGGATCAGGGTTTAAACTACGCTGTGGTAGTTGCTTTGTATGCCAATCGAGACAGCAGCACTTTCTTAAATTAATCATTCATGATGTCTTGTTACTGTATTAAAATATTGTACAACGTTTGCTATGCACGTGAATGGTTGATGGGGGGGTCTATAATGAAAGAGCTATAAGGATCCCAGCTTGGTGATGAAGTACCAGGCCGAGCTGAGAACAGGCTGCACTCAGCTTTGCTCGCTGCGTGATGCACGCGCTGAAGCCAAGCGAGGATCGCCTCTACAACGCATGACAGCAGATGGATGACGTCAAGGAAATCCCCCTGTCCCTCTCCTAACTCTCGCTCTCTTTCGCTCTTCCACCCCCCCAGCCGATATTTATAAATCCCACCAGGATGCACACATTAGAGCCTAAACGGACTGGACAGGTGACAGGACATCCACGGCGTAGTTTGTCAACTTCATTACTGAGTCCTGTCTTAAAACCAGCTTTAATGATTTGTTATTGGTAGAAACCTAACCTAACCGTATCAATACTTTTTTTTTCATAATAATATCGTTCTATTTCATCAGGAGGAACAATATTTTTTTGCGCAAAGGTTGATCCAATTGAAGCTAAATCGGCACCGGGCATTGTATTTCTTTTAGGGTGTTGAGGACAGAAATTGAAAGAAATCGATCCAAAATGTTCTCGAGTATGCGTCGACACAGCCTCCGGCTGCAGCACGAGCTCCACCGGTGGAGCATCTGCGACCCGGGGAACCTCATCGTCCCGGACCGCCTGGTCGGCCGCTCCAAGTCCTGCATCAGCTACACCGGGGAGTTCCACGGGAGTCAGGAAAGCTGGTCTTCCTCTGACTCGGTCATCTCCACTGATTCAACCGGCGAGACGCTAGGACCCGGGAAGCCTCTCCGTGTGCTCCTGTTGGGGGGCAGCGACGTCGGTAAGACGGCTTTCGCCAGCATCTTCGCCGGTGCGGCGGACAGCATGGAGAGTGATGACTGCCAGATTTATGGAGGTGAGAGCCTGTATGGATTCACAAGGCCTAGTGTTTTTATTCCATTCAGTACAATAACAATATTTAGCCAATAGTAGGCCTGTATATTGTTTTCACTGGGTTAAGGGTTCTCTATGATTTTACATATGGCTTATTATTATCTCGTTGGCTTTCAGATGAAGTGTGTGAACGAACTATCGAAGTGGACGGAGAGGAAGCGACCATAACTCTACTGGACAACTGGACTACAGAGGTGAGGCCGAATTGACAAATAGACTGCCCTGGAAAATTATTCTGGTTACCGGAAATTAAATGAACGTCAAAGCAAAAAAATGTTTTGGCGAAAATGTCTCATCCTGAAATAAATGATGACATTGTATTGTATAACGAGGTAAAGTGGACCTATACTTTTTGAGAAGCATTCTGTGTATAGATGAGTAATAGTCCTCTGACCTCATTGTGTGTGTGTGTGTGTGTGTGTGTGTGTGTGTGTGTGTGTGTGTGTGTGTGTGTGTGTGTGTGTGTGTGTGTGTGTGTGTGTGTGTGTGTGTGTGTGTGTGTGTGTGTGTGTGTGTGTGTGTGTGTGTGTGTGCGCGCGCGCGCGTGTGCGTGTGTGCAGGAGGACGGAAGGTGCGTGGCCGAGGACCAGTGCATGCAGACGGGCGATGCCTACCTGTTGCTGTACTCCATCACGGACCGCGCCTCCTTCCTGCGGGCCTCCGAGCTGCGCATCACCCTGCGCTGCCACCGGCCCGCCCGCCACACGCCCATCATCCTGGTGGGGAACAAGTGTGACCTGGTGCGCTGCCGCGAAGTGTCCGTCAGCGGTGAGTTGGGACTCGCCTCTGTCTCTCCTACCTCCCCTCACTCTCCTCTCCCTCCTCTATCTCCATCTCTTCTCTCCCCTCTCACCTCCCTCTCCTTCTTCCCCTCTCTCCATCTTTATCTCCCCTCTCCCCTCTCTCATCTCTCTCATCTCTCCACTCTCTCCTCCCTCTCCTTATGCCTACGTTTTGCCTTGCAAAGGGCTGAGCTAAGAGGATGATGGTGAGGATAGCCTAGTAGTGGTTTGTTGTGTAAGGACTCATAGCCAGAAGCTTCTGGGTTCAGACCCCAATGTCCTGTCTATCTGGAGGCGCACTGAGCAGGAGTCGCTCCCTGCTCTCATGACGATAGCTGCTCATGGTTGTAGATCTAACTCGCTGCCTCTCCCCCAGAGGGCCTGGCCTGCGCCGCCGTGTTCGACTGCAAGTTCATTGAGACGTCGGCCGCTATGCAGCACAACGTGTGGGAGGCCTTCCGCGGGATTGTGCGCCAGCTGCGTCTGCGGCGGGACAGCAAAGAAGCCAACGAGCGCCGCCGCAACTCCAGCTACCAGCGGCGAGAGAGCCTGCCCGTCAAGGCCAAGCGCTTCCTGGACAAGATGGTGGCCAAGAACAACGCCAATGTGGCGTTCCGACTGAAGTCCAAGTCCTGCCACGACCTCTCTGTGTTCTGAGTTATGGCGGAGGTCTACGTGTTCACGCTGAGGTCTGCGGCCCCCGGGCCAGGAAATCAAAGAGAGGAAGAGGAGGGTCTTCAGGAGGGGTGTAGATGCTGGACCTATCCTGGTATGGTATCTCCTTTCTCTTGGCTAGAACCCGCCTTGAAACGCTCATTATAGTCCATATACCAACGCGGAGCAGGGTCCCGTCCCGTAGCACAGTCTGAATCAGAGAGGTTTGTAGAAGTTGAAGAACAGATTGGCCAGACTCTGTGATGGACTGGGGGAGATGCCCATAAACAACGTCCTCTCTGTGATGGACAGGAGGGGCAGCCAATGGACAACGTCCTGTCTGTGATGGACAGGAGGGGCAGCCAATGGACAACGTCCTGTCTGTGATGGATAGGAGGGGCAGCCAATGGACAACGTCCTCTCTGTGATGCACAGGAGTGGCAGTTAATGGACAATGTCCTCTCTGTGATGGACAGGATTGGCAGCCAATGGACAACGGCCTCTCTGTGATGGACAGGAGTTGCAGCCAATGGACAACGTCCTCTCTGTGATGGACAGGAGTGGCAGCCAATGGACAACGTCCTCTCTGGGATGGACTGAAAAGGCAGCCAATGGAAAATGTCCTCTGTTTGCATTGACTTGTGTCTGTGTGGCCGACTCTGCTGGTTCTCTTGAAGTTTCCACCGTCACTTTGAGTCATTTATTATTTCTGTCCTTATTGCACATTTTTACTACTTGCCATGTTTGTATATTTTGTGCCAGGCTTCAAAACATGAAAGTTTAGCATATTTTTATTGTTTTTGTACAATAATTGTTGTACACATACAGTAATATTGCCAACATTTCCCATGCATGTTGTTGGTTTACTTTGGTACTCGGACAACACTGTAACTTATCAACATTGATTGAAACGGGTCATTTTTGTTTACACGTTCTTTCTGACCAAAAAACTGTCACTGAGGAATAAAGATACTCTTAATCAATCCTTTGTCCACCTTCTCCGATGTCAGAGGCAGAGAACAGTGACTGACTCAACAGTGCACCCCCCCCCCCCCCCCCCCCCATTACCGCAGAGACGGAAGCACCACATGGCCGCCATTAGTCACGGCGTGGCCTTAGACTCATGAGGGTTCATTGCCTGATCCACTCGTTGTGTCATGTGTGGTGAAAGCCCTCATCCTGTGATTCAATTGCACCAAACAATGGATCAGATATTAAGGTTTGAGGTGTGATTGTGGGTATGGAGCAAAGTGGGGAAGTGCATTGAAAAGATAGGGATCTGAGCCCACCCACGCAGTGTGTATACACTTTTTTTTTTCAGACACCCCTGCTTATGATGCAGATGGGTTGTGCAGATGGCATGTACACCAGAATACCCCAACAGGCTGCCTGGGGCCAAATAGTATGCTATATATAAATATAAATGAAGTGGTTATTTAATTCTCATCAGTCTCCCATTCACCTTGCCTAATCTCAAGAGGTGATTATATAAAGGTCTGTGGAAAGTGCTCCTCTGCAGCCTGTCTCCTATTTGCAAGCCCACGGTAAAATTAAGCTCTGCCTCCACTCAGACCTTCCGTTTTAACGGTTAGTCAGTGCTTTTATTTAGTAATCCCATCTGCCGAGCCACGGGGCTGTGAGCCGCACAACAGAGAGCCTCAACACACTCCCAAAGTGTTTCTGATTCCTTTAACTTCCCGGGCTTAGGAATCATCCAGCCACGAGAGAGAAGGACAAGGGAGAGTTTAAACAAACATGGAGCAGGCCTGAGACGTCACATCCCCCACGGTCCAGACCCCGCTGGTCCACAATGACTCGCTACGTGACTGAGACTCTGAGATTGGTCAGTCCCTCCCATTGTGCTGTCCCGTGGGCTATTCCTTACTCTATTGTCCTGCACACTGTTCTTTATCAGCAACTCCTCACAGACGGGAACCAGTTCAAAAGTTCAAAGGTTAAAGTCTTGGGGCAGGAAATACATGTCAGAAGCGGAGATTTAAATGTCTAAATGCACCTGACTGAATCTGTCAGATAACTTACCAATATTCAACATTATGTACGCAAGGATGTGGACAACAATCTCAACCCTACACTCTATTTGTGTCATATCCTGAGATATCCGCCATCAAAGTAAGTCCGTTCTTAAGTGTCCAGGGAGTACAGGAAATGAACCAATAGGTGCATCAATCATAATCCCTATTTATAACCATCAGAGACCAGACACATTGTGGTGGTCCTAATCATCATTTTCCTTAATTTCCATGAAATATTCCACTCTGTCATTGTCATACACTTCCTGTGTCCGCTGCAGTTTTTTTCTTTGTCAGAAGCCTCCCCATTGGCTGCAGGCACAGACACAATGTGATTAGACAATCATTAGGTCCAATAAACTATTGCTGGTTAACCGTTAGCCAGCCGGGGAATGGGCTGCTGAAACTCTCCCTCTGCACCACTTAGACTACCACTTGGAATCCCTGGCCAGGTAGGTCTCCTGACTCGCTCCCTCTCTCTTGTTCCTTTTCAGAGTGTGTTGGCTTCTGGACGGCGTCAGGGTTTTGTACCAAGGACTCAACAGAAGGCTGTGCGTGGGGTAACCAGGGTCTCGTCGCTGGGAGAACTGTTGAAGTGAGTGTTTTGATCTTGAATGACTTTGACAGAGCTTGCGTGTCAGGTGTTTGAACGTCTGCCATGTCGGTCCCTCAAGTCCTAAAGGCTGTAGGAAGTATACTTATGATAATGATATCATGGGATACAGTTGACGGTTAGACAAGTCTGAGCAACTTAAGTCTGGACCTCGGAAGGTCATAAAGTCATCGTGAAGGTAGGCCTTGGAGATGTCTCCTGCCTCCCTGGGTCTGGGCCTGAGGTGGTTTATTCATGGCTAAGAGACGGTGTGTTTTTTAGGTTATTTTTCATGTTTGGCCACAAGAGTTTCAAGAGTCGTGAGGAGCTGAAGTGGATCATGCCAGTAGTTGAATCAATCAAAAGGTAGTTGAGTTCAAATTGTTGCAGCTCAGTGGTTTCTTATACTGGCAGTTTAAGTTTGCAAAATGTACATGTTTTAAATCAAGGTCGCATGGTTCATCAGCGGTCATTGTGACCACTTAAGATCTAATAACATCTTTTAACGTTATTGCATTGAACTCAATGTCACCTTCACTCTGCTGTGGCTCTGCCCTTCTCCCTGTCCTCCGAAGGACACAGGACTATAGATCAGACCTCTTGATTTAGGAATGCACATCAGGAATATTAGGTGAATTATAATAGCATGCATTCTACTTTTGTGAGTTTCTTGAGTCTAGCCATGGGTATCCAAAATGGAAATAAAATGTGCTGCTAATAAGAGCTACTTTGATTGAAAAGTGAAACAACCAAACAACAGAACGTAGTGTGAATGTCTTTCCTTTTAATGTTATTTACGATGCCGTGTAGGGTTGAAGGGTTTCTCTTCGTTATGATATCTATTGTTTGCATAAGGTGCAGCAGGTGTCATACTCAATGCATAAAGCCAATCGAAGGGGGATGTGAAGCTATGATCGATGGCTGGCACCACATACTGTCCTCTCTCAGAACAGACCTGGCCTCGAGGTCAAGGGGGTTGCAAGCCTGAGACTGACCTTTAAACGCTGTAGTCATTTTCGCTTCCTCCTGTGTCACTGGTAGAAAAAAGAAAAGGACACAAGTTTCCACCAGTGAGGGGCCGGCCCATCCTCAGATACCCAAATATGGACTGTCCTTGGACCACATGCGGTGTGGGCGGGAGCTATGAGTGTGAATGCTTTAAACTCGCCTCCAGTGTAAAGTCTAGAATCAGACGTGATAGCAGCAGAACTAAAGTGCTGTCAGGGACACTTCCTGTCCATGGGAAGGTGGAGCCTCAATAATTTGGGTGATTGTGAGTTATTGAGTGATTGTGTCAGGGGCTAGAGGTTTATTCAGATATCAAGAAAAGCTGTCCCTCAAACAGCACACTGCACACTGCCCTCCACCATAACCCATACGGTGGTCATCAACAGAACAGCAGCACGACAATAACCCCTTGATCTTTGCCTTTGGTTTGTTTCTTCTCTTTTTCCTAATCCTTTCCGTCCATCCCATTCCCCCTCTCCCACTCCTCCTCCTCCTCCTCCTCCTCTCCTGGGTTCCTGTGTTCCCAGCGCTTCGCCATGACACCCACACTGCATCTGCTGCTACTGCCGCTCTTGCTCAGTGTGGTGAGTACCCGGGCGTTAGGTAACCAGCGCATTCACAGGCAGTATTCACACAGCTCAGACCTACTGGGGGGACCAAGCGCTGCCAGATATTCACTGTTGTTCCTGCTTGTTTTATTCATTTATCATCTGCTCTGGCTGATGATAAATCAGCCAGAGCAGGCTTTGTTTTCACAAAGCCAAGTGGCCAGCAGGCCTCAGAGTGTGGGGAAAGGTTATCTGAAACATGACACACCGCGGTGACATTGGGACTCTGCGTCGCCATTGGCTGTCATGTTCCAGATAACCTTCATAGGTCCAACCTATGCGACCATGGACGGCTACTATTTGGTTATTCATTAAATTGTGAAACATGTAAGCTGCCAAGCGTGACCAAATGGTTAGTGGTTCATTATCAGACACCTCCGACGCTGGGAGTGGACGTCCTGTAGACTTTGCTCCGTCGTCCTGTAAGGGCGTGTGTGAGAATTATCTCTTACTGAATTATAAGTGTGGTTCAATCAATAACTGGCCTTTGGAAAGAGTGTGTGAGGGATAACTGACTGGACTGTTCTTCTGTCCCCACACCCAGGCCTGTGGACAGGGTTTGAAGGACAAGAAGGGGCCCCTGGAGAACAAGGCCCTGGACGTGCCCGAGCAGACAGCCGTGCCCTATCCCATCTACCAGGTAACAAACTAACGCTATAATAAAGAGAAACAGAAAAGAGTAACAACTTTGAATCCCTTCCCCCCCCTCTCTTTATATATCCTACAATTTATATGAATATATGTCTCTTTCCCTCTCTCTCTCTCTCTCTCTCTCTCTCTCTCTCTCTCTCTCTCTCTCTCTCTCTCTCTCTCTCTCTCTCTCTCTCTCTCTCTCTCTCTCTCTCTCTTCTCAATCGCTGTCTGTCTCTCTTTCTCTCTCACACTATTTGCATGCCTCTCTCTCTCTGTAGTTCCAAGTATCAGACCCAGATGTGACTGGCTTCCAACTTACCGGTGAAGGTCATGAAGACATCCAGATCGCAGAGGATGGATGGCTGTACCTGGCCGAGCCCCTGGACTGGGCACGCAATTCACATTATATTATCGGGGTAAACTCACAGACTCTTGAACTCCTACACGCACACACAAACAGACACACACACATACACTGCATTGATGCATGCCATGTGACCTAATGCCATGTGTGTGTGTGTGTGTGTGTGTGTGTGTGTGTGTGTGTGTGTGTGTGTGTGTGTGTGTGTGTGTGTGTGTGTGTGTGTGTGTGTGTGTGTGTGTGTGTGTGTGTGTGTATTTATCCCCAGGTGGAGGCTTTAGTGGGCAGTGATGTGGTGGAGGGCCCAGCCTTCGTCACCATTAGCGTGTTGGACATCAACAACCACGCGCCAACCTTCGAACAGTCTGCATACGCCGCTACGGTCCGGGAGCGCACCCGCCATGGTGAGTGTTTGCCCTTCCTTATGAGACTGCGCGACCACCTACAAACTACTTCCTACGCTGCACCGTGGGACAGAGCCAGGAAACCAACACTCTGCGAGGGGCAGAGTTACGCCTCACTTCCTGTTTAGTTATGGAGATTTTTTCCCGAAGAGAAACTCACTCATTGATGCAAGTGGATGAAGCTTTCAGAAGTGTTGTTTGAAACCTTTCCAGACACTTTTGTTACTGTTAAATACTTCTGGTCGCGGTTGTGTTTGCCAATTTAGCACCCTACAGATCCCATCTCCAGCAACAAGATGGCTGAAAGAAAGAGAATTTAACACCCTATCCACCCAGTTTTGAGTCTACCATTAGACTTTAGATATCAATCCAAAGTTTGGTTTGTGAGACAATTTACCAATTTACACTGAGCACTTATCACGTGCTAACCACTATTTAGCAGTTTCACAATTACCAGATTTTCCGTTGTGGTAGAATTTAACAATGCTTTACTAAATCTTTTACTGGCTAACCTTGAACTTGCTCCCTGTCTCCTCCCTTGTTCTCCTTTTCTGTATATATGAGACGCAATGTCTATTCATGTCCTCCAAATCCCCCACCAGTTAGTAGTGCCTGGTATGGTTTTTAATAGATCACTCATTATCCAGTTAACATGCCTCTTTGATTTGTTTAGACATGCATTTGTTCAATCTCATACAATACCATCATATCATATCATATGGTCTTATCATTGGCTCATTTCATCCTTCTTGTATTGACCTAAATAAAGTTCCATTGTAACCAGAAGCTCTTTCCCAGCCCTCTGTGAGCCTCTTCCAGCAAGCAGCTCACTGATTGTCTGACATCAGCTCACTGATTGTCTGACATCAGCTCACTGATTGGCTGACAGCAGTTTACTGATTGGCTGACATCTAACGGCCGCTGTCTTGTTTCAGGCGTGCCGTTTGTGCGTGTGTCGGCCAGCGACCTGGACGACCCTGAGTCCCCCAACGCCCGGTTGCACTTCAGCCTGGTCAGCCAGATCCCCAACAGGAACAAGACGCCCTTCTTCCAGATCGACCCCGTCACCGGAGACATCTCCATCACCGAAGACGGTGAGACTAGTCGCATGCACTTGGGCCCACAAGCGCGCGCACACACACACACACACACACACACACACACACACACACACACACACACACACACACACACACACGCACACACACACGCACACACACACGCACACGCACGCGCACGCGCGCGCGCACGCGCGCACACACACACACACACACACACACTCAAACTCACAGTCAGCTCACGCACACACGTGTGCATACATAGTTTATTGATGTGATACGGATGTGATATTGGCCCCAGGTCGTGGGAGAGGGAAGAGAAACACAACATATGAGACAACCCATCTCATAGGGGTGGTCTCCTACCTGTTCATGATGATGGTGTAAACTCACATGGCTCATCTCAGCCGCTCACATTATAAAGGATTTGTTGTAGATTGACAAAAAAGTTCTGTGACGATGATCACTGATCACTGTGCATGTTTGTGTGTGTGTGTGTGTGTGTGTGTGTGTGTGTGTGTGTGTGTGTGTGTGTGTGTGTGTGTGTGTGTGTGTGTGTGTGTGTGTGTGTGTGTGTGTGTGTGTGTGTGTGTGTGTGTGTGTGTGTGTGTGTTTGCAGGAGAGCGCATGCTGAAGGCCAGGGAGAGCCTGCAGTATGGCATGGGGGAGAGCTTCAGCAGTGCTAACCTGAAGAAGAAGTTTGATGACTACTGCACACCCACACAGGACATCCCTCACGAGCTCAACCCCTTCTACACCTGTCTGGAGAGAGCAGGTGTGTTTGTGTGTGCGTGTGTGTGTAGGTTAGAACTTCTAATATCTCAAGACATTTGCCCTCTGTCATGTCCTTCCAATCAAGCCTTCTATAATTATTAAAAATATTTATTTATATTCATGAATTGCTTAATGGAGGATAGTATAAAAACAAGTACAATATAAAGTCTAATAACAATATAAATCCATTTGCTTGTTCTGCGAGCTTTGCCGTGCCTGCAGACTGAGCTTGAGTCTTCTTCTGTGGTTTCAGAGAGCCGGACCCGGGGCGGGGACCGCCAGGAGGACCCCGACTACACCCTGATTGTGCGCGTGGAGGACCTGGCGGGTGCCTCGGAGAACGCGCTGAGCGGTATCACCAGCGTGAAGGTGGTGGTGGAGCAGAACCTGTGGGTGAACCCTGGACCCCTCACTGTGAGGGAGCACCTCAAGGCGCAGTACCCCATGGTCATCGCTAAGGTGGGTGCTGGGTGGGAGGTGGCTGGGTGGGTGCTGGGTGGGCGGGGGGGGGGCTGGGTGGGCAGTTGGTTAGTGGGTGGTGGGTGGGTGGGCTGGTGGGGGGGGCGGCAGTACACACCCACAAGCTTCAAACAAATTGTCAGATTTGGGCCACTTTTTATATTTCTGCATTCCTACTAATCCTATTGCGTACGTTGAAATCCTTTTTGGTCTATTTCCCATTTGTTTCTTGTTCAGTACTCGAGTGCAGTGACACCCCAATGAACAGAGCGCATCTCATCAAATCCCTCTCTTACAGACAGTTCTCTGTCACACCCCTCACACCCTGTAACCCCAAACATCTCCCCCCTTCTCCCCGCCAGGTGGGCGCCAACCAGCCCAACGCCAGCTACCGGCTGCTGCAGAAGGAGCGAGAGGCACTGAGGTTCCCCTTCAGCATCACGGACGAGGGAGAGGTCCTGCTGAACGAGGAGCTGGATCGCGAGGAGAAGGACATGGTCAGCAGGGTCACCATGCACTCACACCGCCGGAAACGCAACCTGTACTTTAAGGGCGCACCGTGTTTTAACAGTTATGTGTTGACTGTCGGAATGATCTAGCAAAGGAAAAAAAGCCACATTTCATGGTGACATAAGCACCCACAAGCGCACACACAAACACACACTCTATGCCCACACGTACACACATTCCCACACGTTTGTAAACGCTCCACGGCACTGAGCCCTGCTCCTCTGCGCTGCAGTACATCCTGGTGGTGATGGCGGAGGATCACCATGGCGACGAGGTCGAGTCGCCCATGGAGATCCAGGTGGTGGTGGAGGACATCAACGACAACAGCCCCGAGTGTGGGAGCGAGGAGATCGTGTTCGAGATCCAGGAGAACGAGCCCGTGGGTAAGATGTCCTCACGTCTTCTCGCCATGGAACATATTCAATGTTTCTATTGAAGAAAACACATCTGATATTCTGCTCTGTGATTGGCTGCGGTTGCGGTGCAGGCAGTGAGGTGGGACAGCTGGTGGCCTCCGACCGCGACGAGAAAGGGACGAGCAACGCTATGCTCATGTACACCATCAAGACCGTGCTGCCTGTCAACGGAGCCTTCTCCCTGGACGCCGTGTCGGGGCGCATCCTCACCCGAGACATGCTGCGGAGGAGGGACTCCACACAGTACACACTTACGGTCAACGTCAGCGACCAGGGTAACCGTCACACACACACGCACACACTGACACATGATGCATATGCACACACTCAAGCAGGCGCATGCACACACACACAAACGCACAAACGCACAAAACACTCAAACACACATGCACACACACACACACGCACTCACACACACACCTCAACGCAGACGCTTTAGCTGTGTGTGTTGAAATGTGTGTGCCTTCTCCCCCCCAGTGTTCAGCACCATGTGTAAGGTCCTCATAAAGGTGATTGACGTCAACAACGAGCTGCCCCTGTTTGAGAAGAACAACGTGAGTTCCTCTGTGATCACGGCCAGCTCTGCTGTGTGGCAATCCTCTCACTATCTCAGAGAGCCACGTGCTGACCTACTCACATTGGACTGTTTGCTTGTGTTAAACTGTGCGCTGTGCACCTGTGTGTGTGTGTGTGTGTGTGTGTGTGTGTGTGTGTGTGTGTGTGTGTGTGTGTGTGTGTGTGTGTGTGTGTGTGTGTGTGTGTGTGTGTGTGTGTGTGTGTGTGTGTGTGTGTGTGTGTGTGCAGTATGGCAGCCTGTCCCTTGCGGAGGACTCCTCTGTGGGCCAGACCGTGCTGACAGTGAAAGCGTCTGACGCAGACGAAGCCGGCAGCGGGAGCTCCGAAATCCTGTTTGAAATCACCGGAAACCATGGCGACACGTTCGCCGTGGAGACAGACGGAAACGGAGAGGGCAGACTGGTTATTGTCAAGGTATAGATGGACGCACACGCACATGCATATACATACATTCCCACCCACACAAACGTACCAACACGCACAAGCACACAAACACACACAAGCACACAAACACACACATTCCCACCAAAACACACATACCAACACGCATACTAGCGCACACGCACACACACACACACACACAAATACACACACACGCGCACACACACACACACGCGCACACACACACACGCACACACACACACACACACACACACACACACACACACACACACACACACACACACACACACACACACACACACACACACACACACACACACACACACACACACACACCAATACCCATAGGTTCATACATACAAAATGCTAAAGAACCCAGAGAGATGCTCCGAGGGGTCTCTAACCCGCCGGTCCCCTCTAAGCCCCTGGACTTCGAGGCCTTCCCCACCTACACGCTGAGGATCAACGCCCGCAACCCCGAGCCCCTGATGGCCGGCCTGGACTACGACAGCAAATCCTCCGCCTCCGTCTTCATCTCTGTCATGGATGTGGATGAGGACCCTGAGTTCCAGAGCTCCGCCCCATCGTCGGTGAGCGTCCCTGAGGACCTCCCAGTGGGAGAGCTGCTGTTCACCGCCGACGCCAAGGACCCCGAGGGGAAGGACATCAGGTACATGATCAGCTCTGTATGCTAATGGTGAACGGACGGCTCAGTACTCGTCACGAGGGAGAACGTCCTACTGTAGAGGGGAGGGGGAGAAGGCCAGGTCAGGGGTGGAACGGACCCAAAAAATGGATACAAATAAAAAGTATGGGATTTGGTAACAACATTTTTACTTGCACCAGCTTTTGCATGTATCTGAAGATGGTGCATGCTGGGAACCGGAGTTAAGCAATTGTGTATGTCCGTGCCCCTCCCTCCCGCCCTATCTCTGTCTGTCTGTCCCCACCTCCCTCTGTCAATCCCTACCTACCTCCTTCTCTCCCTTTGTCTGTCTGTCTGTCCCTCCCTCCCTCTGTCTGTTTGTCCCTCTCTCCCTCTCTCCCTCCTTCTGTCCCCATGTCTGTCTGTCAATCCCTCCCTCCCTCTGTCTGTTTGTCCCTCCCTCCCTCCTTCTCTCCCTCCCTCTGTCTGTCTGTCTGTCTGTCTGTCTGTCTGTCTGTCCCTCCCTCCTTCTGTCTGTCCGTCCATCCCTATTTCTCTCTCTCTGTCTGTCCATCCCTCCTTCCTTCCGTCTTTCCCTCCTCTCTCCCTCCCTCCCTCCTCTCTCCCTCCCTCCCAGTTTTAAGATGGAGGGGGATGTGAATGGCTGGCTGGTCCTCGATGCTGCCACAGGAGCGGTTAAGACCAAGGCCAAGCTGGACAGAGAGACCCTGGAGGTCCTGGAACTCACCATCACTGCCTTTGAGCAGGGTGAGACTGCTGTTTAAAACACTGATGCAACCCTGTAACCCTGGTCTGTAACTGTTACTTATTCTGAGGATCAGGTCTTATATTTATTTGAACATGATTTCAGCGCAGACTTTTCTTGTTTATAAACGTGAAAAAGAAAAAGTCAACCGATAAGAATAAGCACGTTCATTCATGTGCTCACTATGCTAACATCTAGCCACGACCACAGTCTCACAGGTATTCACCACTTCATCACTCTCATGCAGATCTATTCTAGTTAGCGAAAGCGTCCTATTTCACAACCCCCCATGCTCCTTCCACCAGGAAACCCCAAGAAGGCAACGGAGCGTGTGTACACCGTGCGCCTGCTGGACGTCAACGACAACCACCCAAAGCTGAAGGAGAGCCAGGCCTTCATTTGCACCAAGGGCCCCCAGCCCGTGGTCCTGAGGGCCGTGGACCCAGACAGCTTCCCCTTCTCTGAGCCCTTCACCTTCTCCTTCCCCAAGGGGAAGAAGTCCCCCAACTGGGAGATCACCACTGTCGACGGTACGGTACATGAAACCCCCTGATCGTTAAGGTTACGGTCACGTGGAGGAGGACAATAAGATAATGCATTGATAATGCAAACATTTTAGAAAAGGATAACCCATGTCTGACCCGCGTCTCCCGTCATGGCTGCTGACCCCACAGGATCGTCTGCTCTCCTGAAGATGAAGAAGGCCCCAGCCGAGGACAAGACCTTCTCCATCCCCATCAGCATCATTGACAACCAAGGCGTAGGAGTCACACAGAAGTTTGAGGGTGAGTGGTTTGGGAAAAAAAAAAACGGAGAAATAGGTGCATTGTCTCCCAACCACCTCACAACCTACCCAGATTTGCCAAATTGTGTGTGTGTGTCACCATCTGCCTATATATGTGTGTGTGTGGGTGTGACTGTGTGTGTCACTATTTGCCTATATGTGTGTGTGTGTGTGTGTGTGTGGGTGTGAGTGTGTGTGTCACTATGCGCCTATATTTGTGTTTGTGGGTGTGAGTGTGTGTGTCACTATGTGCCTATGTGTGTGGGTGTGTGGGTGTTTGTGGACGGCATTACCGTGTGTGAGTGTTTCTCTGTGCTTCTCCACGCCACAGTGAAGGTGTGTAACTGCACGGCGCTGGGGTACTGCTACGTCGCACCAGGCATCCACTCCTTCAAGTACGGCATGGGGACCACCGTCGGGATCCTGGCAGGAACCATGGCCTTCATCTGTGAGTAGGACCACCTCCGCGCACGCACACGCGCACACATCACCTTCGAACAAAATACTGACCGGTAGAGGAAGGAGACTGGGAAACAAGCCTCGTTGTTGGCTCTCATGAGATTGTGGTTAGGATCTCAGCCCAGAGTTGTGGGTTTGAAACCCATCGTCTGCCATGAATCGGGGGCCTACCCCTTACTGCTACCCCCTACCTGCTCCTTAATGAGATTGATCTCAATTATCATGGAAGCAACTTTGGGTAAATGCACCTACTTCATGATACAATATACACATAAAGATATTACAGGTCTCGTTGGGGAGAAAGAAAATATGGCAGTTTATCTTAAAAAATGACTGATATTCTACGTTCTACGCCCACTTTCAATGACTGATGTTCATCTATTCTCTGTTGGTTTGGTACTCTTCTGATTGTGTGTGTGTGTGTGTGTGTTTGAAATGTGTGTTTTTGTGCTTTTATTGAGTGTTGTCATGAGCTGGCGGTTGTGTTTCCCGGTCCCAGGCATTGCGTTCGCCATCGTGGTCCACCGCATCAACAAGAGCAACGAGGAGAAGAAGAAGGCGGCGGCAGCGGGCAGCGGCGACTCCGAGCAAATGCTGTAACCGCCAGACACGACATGGTGTTCACACTCACAGCCAGGCAACTCTTTTTGTAACACACCTTTATTTGCATTATCCTGTGTACTCATCCTAATCATTCAGATTCAACTAAAAGTGGTCATTTTAAACATCACAGCCATTGTCTAATAATCCAATACACACGGTCAGGCATTTTTACACTGTTTTTTTTTGTTGTTATGATGTCAGCAATGTTGTTGGATGACATTAGCCATGTTATTTAAATGTTGGTTGTGAGAATCTGTTAAACCGGCTATCTAAAAGAAAACCCCATATGTGTACTTACACAGCTGCCTGTGGATAAAGCAAATAATTTGTTCCGTTGGTCTTATGTTTTCCATTAAAACTACAACTTTAGTTTTCATATGGTCCTTTTATATTGGTGTGTGTGTTTGTGTGCATATTCATGTGTGAAATTGTCCTTTTTGGCGAGTGTGTTAGAGTAAGCAAGTGCTTGTGAGTGGTACGTGAGAGAGCTTGTGTGTGTGTGCGTGGTGCGTGAGAAAGCTTGTGCGTGTGTGTGTGTGTGCGGTGCTTGAGAGAGCTTGTGCGTGTGTGTGTGTGGTAGTGCGTGAGAGAGAGCATGTGCGTTTGTGTGTTTGCGTGGTGTGTGAGAGAGCGTGTGCGTGGGGTCCGCTTAGCGCCCCTACGACACTCACAGAAACATACACGTGACGCTATAGAGTCTCTGCGTCATCAAACCCTTCAGAAACCCACCACCATCATTATCAACCCCATGGCCGTCCCTCCTCCACCTCCTCCTCCACCCCTCTGTATGAATTGATCGCTGTTCTTCAGATTTCTGCCTGAAGTCTAATAGGCGGTCCAGCTGTGCCTCCCCCCCCCTGCAGGGCTGTGAGTCACCGCCCGGCAGCGGGGACACGTGCACTGAAATGGGGAGTCCGAGTTGAGAAGGTGGTTGGTGGTGGAGGTGGTGGCCATGGTGAGGGCAAGATTGTTGGCTTTTATTGAGCACAAAGGAACTGGCACAAACACATGCATACACATACAGATGCGTCACCCACACACACGCGCGTCACACAAGCCTCACACAAAGAAAGAAAGAGAAAGAAAGAAAGAAAACGCAGCGGGCCATGTGAGCTGGGGCGCTGCGTGCTGCTCCAGGAGAAGGTCTCAGTCCTTACAGACCACGGCTCCTCTCCCCACACACATCTGTCAGGGCTGTGGGCTCCTCATGCTGGGCGGACGGCATGGGGGTGTTTGTGTGAACGTGTGCTTGATGAGTCATTCAATTTCCCGCTAGAATCAGAGGGAGAGCGAGAGGGAGAGAGAGAGAGAGAGAGAGAGAGAGAGAGAGAGAGAGAGAGAGAGAGAGAGAGAGAGAGAGAGAGAGAGAGAGAGAGAGAGAGAGAGAGAGAGAGAGAGAGAGAGAGAGAGAGAGGGACGAGGGAGACAGGGAGGGACAGAACAAGAGAGGTGTAAAAGAGTTAGAATTATGGCCTCATAAAGTCAAGACAACATGGAACATTGCGAATGTTTACATCTGCACTCTTTCCTCTCTTGTATCCAGGCGACAAGTACCAAACTCACGCACGCACGCACGCACACACACACACACACACACACACACACACACACACACACACACACACACACACACACACACACACACACACACACACACACACACACACACACACACACACACATGCAGAGTCCCGAAAGCTGGTGGGAGAGGTCCTATTTTTGAGAGATTAGAAGAGCAGAAGAAGGATAGGAACAGAGGCAGATTAAATAATTTTACGGAGGCTGCCCATGTTTGGCTGTTCAACAAAACAAACCATCTCAAGAGAGACACGTTTTTCTCTCTTCCACTTGTTCCCAGTGAGTTCGGTCGGCCGTTACATTGGCTCCTATGGAAGGCCTCCACCTATGGAAGTCTACACACACACACACACACGTTCACGCACACACGCACTCACACACACACACACACACACACACACACACACACACACACACACACACACACACACACACACACACACACACACACACACACACACACACACACACACAGTTATATACCCTAAATTATGTTATACATACACATATAACCTGAATCACTGCATTACGGTGATAATCCACGATAATGCAGACGGCTTGTTTGCTGGTTCTAATAGCTCATGATGTCAGAGCTCTGAGTCACCTGCCTCAACAATCACTATTCACAAGAAAAGAATGAGACAGGGCGAGCATGTGTGAGGGTGAGAGAGAGAGATAGAGAGTGAGAGAAAGAGAAAGGGAGAGGAGGGAGAGAGAGAGAGAGAGAGATAGAAAGACAGTGATGATGAATTAGAGAGTGAGAGTATGTGAGAGAGTGATAGAGAGATAGAGCATGTTTGTATGAGAGCGATGGAGAGCAATGATTTATGGTGAAGGTAGGGCAAGGGTTAAGAGGGCTATATAAAGCTCCAAGACTGGATACAGGCCAAGACATGTTTAAGACCTTGGAACACTAAAGTGGTTGTAAGTACAAACCTGAGCACTTACAACATAACTACAAGGCACTGCAGATATTTGTATATTTTGAACACCGTATTATTAGGTTTTTGATCGAATACATGACAAAAAAATGAAAGTATACTGAATTTATGAATCATGCTTATTTTTTCGATGTCAACTTGGAATCTTACAATTGCAAAACAAGGGTCTAAGAGGTTTATAACTACTAGTATTAGGAAAGGTTTTTCCCAATTATTTATTGGTATTTATTTGTCATTCTCTGACCTTTGCCACTAGATTTTTTTAGCAGTTTACCTTTGAAACACTTAATATTGTTAAACTAAAGCTGTATTGTTAAATTCGTATTCATAGTATCGACCAAAACATGTCCAATTTGATGCTTCACTGTGAAACTATTCAATGGAGCGTTGCTTTGATTTGTGCTATAGCAGCCTCTAGTGGTAACCTTACGTCCTTACATTCCTTAACTCAAGAAAATCTAAATCGAAAATCTAAAATCTATAAATTCAAATCACTGCCTCCAGTGGCTTATGGCTACTGTATTAAAACTGTTACTTTAGACAACCTTAGATTAAGATTTCACAAAATAAACACATTCAAATTTAGAATTGAGTGTAACTAAATCCTCTTCCATCAAGCAAAGTAGTTCAAGAGAGAATTTTTTTTTGCAAAACACAGTTTAGCATACTTTGAAAATGTATGGTTATGTGGTCACATATTTGTGTTTATAGAGTACTATACAAGGGCTTCATTCACAATCAATGGCTGCAACTATCTGTTTTATAAATTAGTTACAACTACTGGTAGAGAATACAGACCACCTTTCTGTTAATATTTAATGTTGCTTATGGGGAAACTATGCATAGTGAGATGACTACCGTTATAGTGTATAGTCTCTACAGCCACAGTTGACACAGAATGTATTGCGGTCAGTCACCTTTGAAACTAAAACGGGGTTTGACTGACCTTCAGCTGCCTGCTGGTCGGACTCACACAGACACACGTTGAGTATTTAGTGTTTTATTACAACAATCCAAATACAAATGGCATTACACATAAGTTACAGATCAATACATACATACATACAATCCTTGATAAAGTGTAACATATTGCTTAATAGCTTTCCCTTGCTCTGTTCAGGTATTTTTTCCCAGAATGCAGCAGACAGGCAGCCAGAGTCCGGCCAGTAGAGAGCGCTAGTGTGGTCAGGGACTTAACCGACCTCCACTCTCAAGGCCCTGGAAGACTTCAAGATGACCCCCAACCTTGTGGTTGGTTACCTCATAATTATTAAAATCATGGCAGAGCCTTTAGCGACCTTCCAGCAAACAAGCCTTCAACGAACAAGCCAGTGTAAGAGAACAAGGCTCTCTCGCTCTATACAAATACAAATGATATATATGCAAAAAGTACACACCCTATGTGCTCTGCTAAAAATAGCATTTACAGAAGGCAAGCTTAAGTATGGGCAGGTATCAGAGAGAATAAGATATAAAGGAAGTGCTCATTAGAGAGGAAAACATAAGAAACACTGGTTTAGGTGCAATAGGTTTAAACACATGTACCCTTCACTGACATGCCCTGAAGCATCAAGCACGCTGTACAGAAACACAATGCTGACAAGCTTCATACTGTACTCCATATTTCTTATCAGAAATTAGCAAATAGATTGCAAGAAGGAAAGATTGTAATTGATACCGGCGAATGCACAAAAGAACCGGATACATTGGTTAGCCATCTTGCCCTGCTCGACCAACCTGTTCTACCCAAACGCACCATCCATGATGGCCAGTGACTGTGCTGGCTGCACTATGCAGGAACCAGGTCAGTGCACATGAAAACAAGTCCTATATAACCCAGCTGTATACATGTCCTTCTGTACCAAGTGGCATACAGCAGCCTGGGGATTCCCAGCTGCTGTCCCATTTCAAACACAAAACTAAATATATGGGGGGGGGAGGACCGTGTTCTCAAAGCCTCACCCCAGGCAGTGGGGAAAGAGGTTGGATTATAGACGGCTAAATCTTTGGCATAAGATTTTGTAACATTTTTCTATCAGACAACTCTTTGATATTTATTTTGGCGGGGATGGATATTCTTCATAACCAGTCCAAGAATTAAAGAAACCAAATTTTTGGTTTGCAGAAAAAAATATGTATATTTTGTGTGGAAGAGCACCTCATTTAGACTCTAAACTGCACTGGTGTCCCGTAGTTCGAGTTAAACAGTTAAAAAGTTATTCCGGACTGCATATCAACTCCTTAAACCAATCGACATATTCCTAAAACAGCTCTTAAAACCAGAAGGAGAGTCCGTCCGTGTGCGTTCTTACAGACACATACTGTACAGTTCATCGTGTGTGAGGTCCTTCTTCCTGCCTCAGGACTGGTTCTCCCGCCTCTGACTTCCTATCGCGTGCGGGTTGAACTGGGACACGATGATGGTGATGTCGTCGCGGTACATGCGCGCCAGCTCCTCGGGCAGCGACAGCATCTTGGACAGCCGCTCGTGGTCCACCGTGCCAAACTCGTTGTTGCCCACCGCGTGGCGCATCAGGTGGGTGGCCGCGTTCTGGTCCTCGAAGGCCGAGGAGGTGCGGGCCTTCCGCTCCTCAAGCAGCCCCTGCATCTGGCCCAGCGTCACCTTGTAGCCGCCCACCGTCAGCGGCTGCTGCTGCTGCGACCCGGTCAGGTACTCCCCCACCACACGCACCACCTCCTGCCGGTGCAGCGTCTCCCACAGGCCGTCCGAGCCGATCACCTGCGGGAGGGTGGACGGGGTCAGAGACATAGAGACGACGGCCATGACAGACATGTATAGGGGGGGGGGGGCGACAGTAGCTAAGGAGGCAGAGCGGATTGACTGGTAACCAGAAGGTTGCTAGTTCGAGTGTCGGGGTGTCCCTGAGCAAGACACCTAACCCTGACTGCTCCTAACGAGATGGCAGCTGCCCTGCACGGTCGACTCTGCCATCGGTGTGTGAATGTGTGACTGAATGGTTGGAAGCCGCTTTGGATAGAAGCGTCAGCAAAATCCCCTAAATGTAAATGTAACATACCAACCACGAAGAGGCTCCAATCCTCCCCATCGCTCTACCTCAGACATATCCATACTTTCCCCAGCCAGTACTTACTCACATCAACCAATCCAAGACCTAACCAATTGCATTTTAGACATTTGAATAACAAACCAAGGATTTGACCGATGTTCATTGATGCAATTAGACGTATTTATTTGTAATAATCCATTGTTAAAGTAACGTAGCTGAGGTTCTGATCATATATCAGAGTGGGATTCTTTGATGTGATAGAAACCCTGTAGATGAGGTCATTCTGTGTGTGTTGAACATCAATATTATTCTTGGGGCTCATCAGTAAAGAAACACGAGTCGAGGTGGTCGAGGGCCACCCGCATGCCAGCACGTTAGTTAACACTCACCAGGAAGCGGTCCTGCGGCCGCAGCCTGTGGTGCGTGATCTCGGGCTCGGCGGTCAGGTACGGGGGCGTGTGGTAGTTGGGGGGGATGAACTTGGTGTGCTCGTTCTCGTGGAGCTGGTCGGGGCCCGACTCCAGCACCCTCTTCTGCAGCTCGATGCTCCACTTGAACTTCACGTCCCCGAACGCACGGAACGGCATCAGCAGCCCGAGCAGGCGGTCCTGGGGGGGGAACAACCGCTGATGAGCGACCCCGGGGTACCCCCCGCCCGCATGGAGGTACACAGCATGCAGAGCGATGCAGCCAGCGCTCAACCTTAACATTTGTCCCAATTTCTTTCAACAGGGAATTTCCTTTAGGATGTCCTGGTTTACCTTGTGGCGCCATAACACCAACAATATGATTGGCTTATGCCTTGTGCTTGAACTCATTTCATTTCATGGCGCTTTGTTTGTTTTTATAAAATAATATTGACTGTCCCAACATGTCTGTGACCGCCCCGGGCATCGGGCCCTTAGTGTGGCCCCTGAGGCCCAGTCTGTGACCACATCAGGCCCTTAGTGTGGCCCCTGAGGCCCAGTCTGTGACCGCATCAGGCCCTTAGTGTGGCCCCTGAGGCCCAGTCTGTGACCACATCAGGCCCTTAGTGTGGCCCCTGAGGCCCAGTCTGTGACCACATCAGGCCCTTAGTGTGGCCCCTGAGGCCCAGTCTGTGACCACATCAGGCCCTTAGTGTGGCCCCTGAGGCCCAGTCTGTGACCACATCAGGCCCTTAGTGTGGCCCCTGAGGCCCAGTCTGTGACCACATCAGGCCCTTAGTGTGGCCCCTGAGGCCCAGTCTGTGACCACATCAGGCCCTTAATGTGGCCCCTGAGGCCCAGTCTGTGACCGCCCCGGGAATCGGGCCCCTTAGTGTGGACCCACCTGTCGTATGACGGTCTTCTTCTCTGACGGAGGGTGCTCCCCTCGTATCCGGGCCAGCTCGTCCTCATTCTGGGCATTGTGGTCGTTGGACAGCGTGTGAGCCGTGAAGGAGCCGTCCTCCTCCTGCACCCCCAGCACCGCTCGCCCGTCGCCCGAGTTGGCTATGAACCTGACACACAGAAACACATTCTGCTTACCAAGGAAGCTCTTTACTCTTAGCATGTTTTACCAAAGACAAAGATACAAATACATGTTTCCTCATTCGGCTTGTCGCATCATTACTCTACTATTAGTATCTTTGTTGTCAGAGTTGTCGTAACATTTAAACCATGTTCCCATGAAGCGGGACTGAACCGATGAAGAGGAGACGTACAGGTCTGATCCATCGATGTGCGCCACACAGGCCGTGGCGCCGGAAAAGGCCACCCTCAACACCCAGTAGTGCAAGTATGCATTGGGGTCTCCCACCTGCAAGGAAGCACATCGGTGAGCCACTACACCTGGACCCCCAGAGGAAGAAAACAGTTGCGAGGCTGGCCACGAGCAGCCGAGCCAGCACAGAGCACACCCACCTGGGCCTCCAGAGAGAGGTCGTTGTCCAGCCTCTTGAAGGCGTTCAGCAGCGCCTCCCCCGTCTCTGGAACCTCCCCGGGGCTGGGCACAGAGACACCGTTGGGTGAGCATTCTTTCATTCAGAAAAGTGACATCCTGCAAAAGGAGCAGCAACCTACTCTTCTACATTACAGCAGTTCCACCTCCATGCGTTACAGACGGTACTACAGACCATGCAGAAGTGCAGAATAGCAGCACGGAGATACATACTGTATGGATGTAAACATGTATGTTATTGTGCATATACTATGCTCTTTATATGCACAATAACATACATGTACTACATTCTGCACTTAACAATACTATATTGTACCTCAATAACATGCCTCAAAATGAACAACACTCTGGCACACTGAATATTCTGCATATATGCCCACTGTCTGTATGTCTGTATATGCTGTGTTTGTTTGTGCACCATTATGTTATATGTGTGGTAAAAATATTACTTGCACAATTGGAGTATGGGGAAACGCAATTTCGACCCTTTACTTGTTGCATGCTCTGATTGACAATCAAGTCAACTTTGGCACCTTTACCGAAATGCTGTGAGTGACGCGGCCTCCTCACCTGCTCAGGTCTATGAGCTCCTGCCAGTAGGTCCGGAGGCTGTTGAAGTAGAGGCTCTGGGCCTCCCGGCTGAAGTAGTCGTTGGGGTGCTTGTGCCACTGCAGGATGGGGCTGAGGGCCCGCCCCGCCTCCACCGCCTCGTCCAGCTCACACAGGGTCTCGTGGGACAGCAGGGACACGGCGATGTAGTAGAACAAGCGCTCGCTCAATGCCTGACCGGGGCGAGGGGAGAACGGGGGGGAAAGATAGGTAATCATCTCTTTACATCAAAATAAACAGAACATACAGCACATTGATGGTCAAAAATGCAAAATACATTTTTATGAGGAGGGTCCAAGTTTGGATCTGTGGACCAAACATTTGAATCTAGTGCATCTTCAGGCCATCTTTGAGCCAGGCGCCTTACGTCTCATTCATGCCATGCATTCATTTGGAATGAAAGCTAAACGAAAAAACAGTCCATAGCTCCACCTGGGCGCAGGCACAGCCGGCGTGGCCGTCGAAGACCGCCATGAGCATGCCCCGTGTCTGCAGGCAGGTGGCCACGCTGCGGCGGTCCTCTATGGGAGCGTTGGCCGGGAGCTGGTTGCTGTCAAAGCCCATCACCGACGACACGTTCTTCCCATCAAACTCCGGCACCTGAAAACCAAATCCCCTTTGGGTTTAAATCGAAACACGGAGGGCATTTGATTCTGTGGGTTAAAGATCAGCATCAGCTCACAAACCTTAAAGCTGTACTCATTGGCTTTCAGGATGGAGTTGACCTGTGGCGGGGTGAGGGTGTAGCTGTGGAGGTTGGGGGTGGCTCGGTAGCTCCGAGACACGGGGCGGAGCCTCCAGCTGAGGGAAGGGTGTCTGGGAGGAGCTTGGTGTGGAACGGGTCCCGAGTGGGACTGGTGTTGGCATGGCAACAGGCTTGAGGCCAAGATCTTGGTGCGGGGCAATCCTCGGAAGAGCTGCCAGGCCCCCGGCATGACTCGCTCTACACCTCAGGTGATCACACACACAGAACCCCACCGATGGTTGGGCACCTATGAGAGGACATCCGTCATCACACACAGACACAACGCTCTGAGCTGGGAGTCCATGAGGCAATCCATGCATTCTCAATACATTCAGTGAACTACAAGCTCTTTTTAAAAAACGATACTGAATATTGTTTGTGTGCATAAGGTAAGACAGAACAGGTGTGCAATAGAGCCATGAGAGATATGCAGTTATAGCATTCATCATGCATGTTGGGGAAGCAAGTATTAGGAATAGCAATTAAAGCAAACTAACTTTTTTGGTTGATAAAAAGGAGGTTCACATATGGAAGTTATGCTGTAGTCCAGTCTAGCTATGACTAGCTATATGGTTAGATCAATACCAGATAACCCCTTGACACTAAAGACAAACACAACATTGGGTTCAAAGTTTACTCCAGCTCCAAGAACAGTTAGATATACATCTTTAAAAAGAAAGTCCTGCACATGTTTAAAATAATGTTGTAATGTTACTCAATGAAATGTTTGAATATCTCACGTTAACGTTAAACCAGAGAAGGTAGAACACTATTACCTCTGTGTGTACGGCTAGAGGTCAGTCTTAGACTAGAGACCAGTAACAGACCCTGATGTGTAAACTCAGACTACAATCCTGTCCCAAGCAGAGGTCAGCGTAAAACACTCCTGCTAATAATAGCTGGGGTGTGGATTCTAGCCCTGACATTTGGAGCTTGTGAAATGTTCTGACTAAAGACCATGTCCCACTGAACTAGATTCTGACTGGTTGCCTCGATCCCTCCCTTTTACATAATTAATCTCTCCGTTTGCACTTGTATAGGGTGTGATGATATGGGTTAGACTTAGAGCAGGAGTGTGTGTGCGCCGTGGTGTGCACACACCTGCTCTTCAGTCTCTACAATGGTTCTCCACTGTTCTGGGCTTGGGACACACAATTTATCATGTTCATTAAGTCACGACCCACTTTTCTACAATTCAAACCAAGTCAATTTATTTATCAGAAAACGGGCTATTAAACGTGTGTCATTATTTACACATTAACAAACAATTACTTTCATCCCTGCATTCAAAGCACATTAATCTCATTTACACTCCGTGACCCTTTCAAACAAGTCCGTGACCCACATTTGGGGCGTGACCCAACTGTTGAGACACTGGTCTAACACACACACACACACACACACACACACACACACACTTTTCTGTAACAGACAATGTATAGGCAGTAACTTCAGCCTACTAGAGCTTTAACTTCAGTGTTAAAGGTTATGTCGCAGAGAAACCTGCAGGGCCGGCCCAGACCTGAAGTGAACAGGTTTGTTGATCAACCTAACGACCGAGGTAGCTAACCGACATAGAGATAAACCAGAGGACAGTACCACGGGGAACTAAGACAGGCGGGCTACGAGGTTCTGTGTATATTGCATCGTTCCAGGACATGCAGACAACCCTGACTTTGGCTGTGCAGCTCAGACAGACACACAGATACGCGCCATAGAAATGCTAGCTAGCTATAACAAAGTCATAGCATAAGCTCAAGTAATGACCTCGCGATGCTCCATGAGAAGTACAAGAATCCTTATATGTGCCCATTAAGGGACGTCAATGAGAAAGTGAAACGGACACTTACCTTACCACAGTGATTCAAAGTCAATGTTGAAGTACATAGCTGGATAACTATCAACACCTTAAACGCCGCACATCATTCACAACCAGAGCATCGCCCAGTGAGCACTGATTGGCTGAGGGTTGAAAGGAGTGATGACGTTTTAGGAGTACAGCTCATACGTCATTTGATCCCCCCCAAAAAATGGTAGAAATAAGGTCCAAACCTTCTTGAATAGGTCCATGGTACAAACGCTATTATTATTTTTTTTACCAAAACATTTTTATAAACATTATATTTGAAAAGTTTTATTTGAGTTTATTTGAAAATTACATATAAAAAAAGTAAAAACACTGTATGCAACACAAATATATATACAAAAAGCGTATAAAACTCTACAGCTGCACAGAGTGTAAACATTTACGAGACACGCATCATTGAGCACTGCGGCAATACTGACAGCTGAGCAGGTCCGCCAAGAAGGACCCCTCCTAGATCAGGAACCTTTCATCCACTAAGGTCTTGTTGGCCAGGTTCCGCCTTCCAAGTACCCCTCTGATCCAACGAAAAATCTGTCGTGATAAGACACAACATGAGAAATAATTAATCAAGTCAACACATCTTTTCTTTTTTGGTTGTTGGCTGTAATCAATTTTGTAGCAACAACTGGGCATTCATTCACATGTACGTGCACACATGTACCGACCATTTGCTGCACGTATGTAAGAACAGCTGCGAGCACGAAGCTCTGAGAGCCGAGGTCCACCACGCAGAAGAACAGCGTGTCAAAGATCAGCAGGGTGGCCTCGTTCCCGTAGAACAGCACGTCGCTGAAGGAGTGCGACTCGTCTGTGGAGGCACAGAGCCAGGTTAAGGAGTCGAGGAACACCCGAGGGGAGCATACATACGACACGAAGGAAGACACGCACAGTACATCCTTACCGTTGTAGAATATGCTTTTTTCATTGGGTTCAAGGAGCTCCATTCCTATGACCCGCTCCAAAAACAGTTTGTCCTTTACTATGTAGTCCATGTCGCGGTGAGCCTGTGGACAGCACGCCGTCAACAATAGCAACTAAGTAAACAGCAAGTAACAGTTAAGTGCAGACGCTTTGTGTGTGTTTGCGTGGTTGCGTGTGCACCTACATGGTCTATGACGGAGCCCAGGAAGCGGTTCATGGTGTTGTAGGCCCGAGTGCTCTGCTCAAACGGATTGGCTGAGGAGGCGTCCACCAACCGGGACGGCCCGTTCCTCTAGAGACCGCAACACAATGAGACGCCTGATCACTCTGCCCATCCTTTTTGAAATTAAATCATGGAAAAATACTTTTTATCACAAACACAGGAGTGGGGACTCTCTCTCTGTCTGTCTGTCTGTCTGTCTGTCCCGTACACACACCCTGCCGAGGGGCTCCCGGATGCGGTCGTACTGCTGACGCAGACGGGTGCTGATGGAGACCTGGAAGGTCTGCGTGTCCGTGTTAGGAAGAAGACCACGCTGGCCGCACAAGGACTCCTTCACCGGGCCATAGAGCGGGTGGGAGAGGGAGAGAGAGGGAGGGAGAGGGAGGGAGGGAGGATGAGATACAGAGACAGATAGACATAATGTGGAACAGCAAGGAAGTACTGGATGTGTTGAAGGAGACAGAGAGATCTAGAGAGAGATATAAGAATGTCTCTGGTACATACGGCTTCTCTCTTCAGGTTGGTGTTCATCTCCTCCATGTTGGTGTCTGCGTGGCCGTGCACTGAGCGCCCGTGGATGTAGTAGCCAAAACACTGGTGTGACAACACAAGCATGGAGACCTACAGCAACACATATGTCATAAACGCCAAGTTTATTACTAGTTCCAAAGCTAGTTACACCAACTCAAAACCTCCATGATGCTGCTGTACAAAGGGACCTACATTGCTGATGGAGCAGAGGTCCACAAACTGCCGGATTTTGTCCTCCACAAAGCGCTCGTGGAACACGGTGAAGAACACCACCTGGGTGGACGGGATCAACATGACCTCACGGTAACTCGGCATAGAGAGAAGAACGGAGGAGGTGGTAATGTTACCTGTAGAAGTCCAATGCACAGCCAGAGAGTGGAGGCCAGAGCATAGCGCAGCGTTAGGCTGTAGGGAGGCTTGTACGCCTGAGGGGGGCGATCTAACGTGGACCAGGGGTCCCTCAGGGCCAGGTTGGAGAAACCCAGCACCTAGAAGGGGAAACCGTGAACGAGTGGACTGAGTCAAGGTAGACGGATGATAACAGAATGGATGGAATTCTTTAAGGGGTGACATCATGTTTATTTTACTTTTTTATATGACGTATGTATATATGTTTTACGTCTGTTCAACCAATCGCAACAGAGTGGATGTGCTGACCAATCACAACAGACTGGGCTATTCGGGAAGGGGATGTTAAAGCAACTTGATACACATCAGAACGTTTTTGAAAGACGCTGAAATTGGTTCTGCCGAAATGAACAGTGTGATAATAAAGGGGTATTTTGAACATACAGGCAAGTAACCTTATTCTAGTAGTACCCCCAAATACAATTATTAACCCTAAAAAAAAAATCATGATATGGGATCTTTCAGTGGAGAAGAAGACCGTGAGTGCAGCGCTACACTTACCTCCAGGAAGAAGAGCACTGCGATGACCTGGAAGGTGGGGCTGATCTTACGAATGGTCTGGATCTCGTTCCACTCGTTGGCCACGAAGTAGGTCCTCCAGATACTGACCGGGGACGGGTCGCGCTTCGCTTCTCCAGAGGCTGAGGACAAAACAACGAATCAACATATGGATAGCAAAATAGATTGGGTTCCGAATCGATTAGAAAAAGGGGCCTTGTTGCGTTCGTACCATTGACTGTACGGCCCGCTTTACTTCGTGGTCTCTCCCAATCGATGAGGAAGATGTCGACGGATAGCTGCAAGATCAGCTTGTGCAGGAACTGGATGGCCTGAACAGACACGTGCAACACAACACGTTGACAATTATTAATTCAGCCTGGCTTTCAAGCATCACTAAGAGGAAACATTAGTGTGTTGATATTGGATCATCTGGGGTCTTATAAAGAGGTAACGTCACCTTTAGAGCGAAGGCACAGCCGATGTATGTCACCATGCGCTCCTCCTGCGCTGGCAGAGGCAACAGCACGGAGACAAACTGCTGGGCCTGATTACAACACACACACATGTCAGATTATGGCCGGTTCTCAAATGTATCATATTGCTTTGGGAGAGTGAGGATAGGGGATATGAAGAGGTGGTCTATCAGGGTCAAAGAGCCAAAGAGACTTGCCTCCAGCGTCTGAAGAGTACGGTAATACAAATGGAAGAAAACCACAGAGAAAGAACACTGTCTTTATGAAATTCATTCAGTCCAGAAAAAATAAAAAAACAGCAGCTAAAGACAAACATAGAACCACAGATGGCAGGAGTACCACATTATTCCAGTATAATTCAATATAGAGGTGCCCTAACAAAAACACAAATTTGTGTTTGAATGTTCTGGTGTTGTTAAATGTTGATTAAAAGGGCTAAAAAACATATCTACGCATCCAACATACTGACTTTGGAAAAGATGAGCCAGTAAAGTCCTGTTCCCACAGTGATGCAGAAGAAGACATTGGCCAGGTCTCCGGCATAGAACAACAGGAACTTCAGCAAGGTCTGAGGAATACACACAGAGAGGACAAGAGAACAAGGCCATGAGAACGAGGGAGGACTTTTTAAAATCCCAGAGAACATCATCACTTTTAATGGAAGCATCTGCAGCAGCTGCAGCTACCTCCATGTCGACCAGGGGAGAGGAGATCCTCCTCTTCCAGCTGACGGTCTTCAACAGAGAGTACAGGACAGCCATGCCCCCCATCACACCTAGAGCAATCTATAGTTACATGTACACACACACACACACATTGTGAATACATACGCTGCCTTCATTAATGGTGAAATTTATGTATTTTTGCCTGATCACTCACATCTGTCCTCTTGCGGGCCTCATTCTGATCCATCTCATACTCCACAGCAAACGACACCTGGCGTTACAAAACATGGAGTTATTATTAGCTGTTAAAGTGAAGGCCTTTATAAAATGTATGTTTATGATGGTTATTCTCCAGCCACCCTGTTTTTGCTTTATGTTAACATTAAGGAAGAAACCCTTACACATTTACGGGATTTTGCTAACGCTTTTCTCCAAAGCGATTTACAACCAAGTCATTCACACATTCACACACTGACGCGAGGTCAACCACGCAGGGCGACAGCCAGCGCATCAGGAACAGTCAGGGTGTCTCGCTAAGGGAAATCTAGACACTCGATCAAACTAGATCGAACTAGCAACCTTCCGGTTACCAGTCAACAAGCTTTACCTCTTGAGCTACTGCCACCCCCCTTCCACGATATAAAAATGCACTGCTCTCAAATGTGTGGCGCCGTCAACGTGTTGTGATGGTGAGAGAGTGAGAGGCAGAAAGAGGCAGAGCGAGGGTTGACTCACACGAACAGTTTGCGTGGCCAGATCTGTGAGGAAAACATCTTTGTAAGACACGGACAGCAGCGGTGGAAATGCCTGGCCTTTCTGGGTTCCAGGAACCAGCTGAAATCTGGTAAACAATTCAATGGAAGAATGAGACATTAATGAAGTGTTAAAGTAAAAAAAATAATGAGGCCCTGCATCATCACACAGAACATTGACTCAGCCCACTTCAGGGCTGTTTGTAAAGATATCTTCCACGCTACCGTAGCTTGATGTCGGCGGCCACACGGATGGCTTTGGGCTTGGAACTCATACTCTTCTCTCTACCACTCAGTGTGTCGACCACAAACACACGGCGGGACAAGTACCAGTTTTTCACGTTTTCTACACAAACACAAGCGCAGCGTTAATTAAATCCATGCATCAGGGTGCGCACAACAAAAAGAGAAAATATCCCAAAAATGCTGACCCATGCAAACACACACATGAGTTACCTTGGTTGACGTAGCGGCCGTTATACTGCTGGTTGAGGACCAGAGATGGGACGGCAAGCAATTTGCGCGCCTCTCCTTGACTCAGGTCAACAAACACGTCGTAAAATAGTGGTTCAGGGTACGTACGCAACAACTCTGATACCGACATGTCACACTGTAAAAGAACAAAATAATATGTCGAGCCACGTCAAAGATGATTTTCTGTTACGACAGACGATAAAGTTTTCTGAAACACACATGAGTTGATATTATCATATAGTCTTACTTTTCTCACTTTTTCCATCAATTCAACAAATATAAAAATAAAGAGACACTCACACTCTCCTGGTAAGCCGTTCCAAAAGTGTAGGCTGCCCTCTGTCTTAAAGCCGTATCAGGACAAAGCTGTACAGAAGAGTGTATACAATAGAACTCAAATATCCAGGACATAAGCCCAAAAGACAAATCAGGCCAAAAAGAGAGGCAGTACAGCAAGCTGGACAATAGCGTTCAGCCTCAAACCAGTAACAAGACCATAACAACTGTTCGGAGAAGAAGCAGCTCATGTTCTTACTTGCAGAGACCCTCCACTAACGTTCTCCCATCTCAGGAACTCCCCTCTTACATCATACACCGCCGAAATCAGCTTAATATCCGTATTCTGCAGAACAACAAACAATGGGATAAATATCAGACGAAGAACAAGACCTTTAAAAATAATCTGAAAAAAAATGTTTGGCTGAGTGAAATAATAAGGGCTGTTTGTACTATGCGACTCACGCATAGAGTGCTAAAGTTGCCTACTGACTGACCTTCTTGCTTCCTTTGAAACTGAACTCAATGGGCAATGGATCCGTTTGAAGCACTCGGCCAGCGAGACCCGGCTGATCCCCATAGTAAAGCCACGGCAGATTAGTTCTCCTGAGACACAGAGAACACAGGTCAGCGGGACATTGTTATCCAATTGGATCTCAATCACTTTGGGTGAAAGGTTTGCTAAATGATCCGGATATAGTAAATACATAATTATAAGTATTGACTAATACTAGAATACTAAAAGGTCCTTATTTCTTGTTACCAGTAAGAGATGTCCTGTGTGGTGCCCAGAGCGGCCATGGATCTGAAGATGAGGTTGAAGAGGCCGCAGGCATCGTTGGTCACGCTGCTGAAGGAGTGCATGTTCATCACACACATGTTCCCTAGAGCCTGGCACGCCGTGAGGTTGGTGAAGACCTGGATACAGCCCACACACACACACAATGCTTTGAGTTATACAGGAACACATCAACAGAGACACACACAGACAGGGGAAGTACACACAGAGAATGACGACACTCACCAGACATGCGGAGGATGAGGAGTAGAGGTTTTTAAGGAACCACACAGACTGGACAGGGAGAGCCTGCCATTTGGAGGGGAGCGATACGTCAATCATACATGAGCTGGAACTAAAGAGAACTTCTATACACCATTAGGTTTTCACTGTTTATGTTTAGGTTTAGGCTTTATGTTTCTAGCAAAATCACCCAAGAGATTTACTCACCAACTCAGCAAAGTTAACATTGGAGTTTACATTGGAGGGGAGATTGTTTGGTGGCAAACATAATCCTCCTGCCTGAGGTAATGAATATCAACAGTCAATTGAGTGGGTGTCCCCTTTTAGATATAGGTTCAGCAAGAGGTGGACACTAAACTCTGTGTTGTGCTATGATGTGTAGAGTAGTCAATACTTAAGGCCGAACTTACCAGCACATTAGGAGGGGTACACACACATGAGTTGGACGTATTTACAAATGAAGCCTGACATCTCTCACAGCTGGAAGACAAGATCAACGATTATTTTAATTCTGAAAGTCTGAAACTAAGGGAGCATGTAAAATGTCGCTTTTTTACTTTTTTGTAGTTACTCTGTGAGATATCAGATTTTTGTTTACTTAAAGTGTACAAGGAAGAGGAAACAGGGGCAAATACTTTATAACCAAACAAATTTAGCTCTGGTACCTGTCTCCATTGTTGTTTGGTAGAGAAAACGCAGGACCATCCCCGTTACAAGCCTCACACCTGGCCTCGTCCAACGGGTTTCCCTGGAGGTCTCTCTCCACTTGAGTGAGTAGTGGTTAGAATAAAAATATATATATAATATAATTGTCATAATCATATGATGCTGTAGTTATCACAACATGTGCTGCCACTTACCTCGAACAGTCCCTTGAGGGCACAGACACGTCCCCTCTTCACTCAATCCGCCGGGACACCGAATACACCCGAACCCATCCTCCGTCACCGCCTGATCAGAAAACAGGGCGAGGCACGGCGTCATTCTTGGCTCAAATAGATATGAATACCTAAACAAAATGGAAAAATATGAAACACTTTACATACCGGCTTTTCGGGAGGACAACGTTGACATGTAAGCGATGCTCCGTTGGATTTGTGAACACGGTGCCCAGGTAGGCAGACGCATGCGAGTCCTGCAAAGAGATTGGAACAGGTACACTAACTACTCATGTGCAGAACACGCTGTAGATTAAGGAAAAATACCGCGCGGACGTGTTTGCATACGTGTATTTTATATAAATCAGCATTAACCGAAGATTTGCACCAGAGACTGACCAACCTGTTGCACTGGCACGTTGATCTTCACCGCATTGAACACAAGAGAGACTAGAAACATCGTAGAAATGTCCCACGACGCAGTCTGAAACCGTCTGAAAGGAGATGATAAACTGCTGGCAGGAAAGAGAATTACATTTAATTAAGATAAATATCATTACAGTCAGCCTGCGGATATCAGTATTCAGCGTCTCCGTCGCCATGGTAAATAAACAGAAATCCGCTTCCTGTCATTTACCCAGAAACCTTTTCGGTATGACGCTACCGATGGTTGCCACAGCGACAGCACGGCCAATGGGCTCCGTCCGTGCTGCAAGCTCCGACTTTAGCCCCCGTTTAACTTTAAAACGATGATGAAATGATCCTCATAAATCTTGTCCATTATGATTTACTATCCGTAACATGTATTTGTATACGACAGGCTACTACTACAATTTGCTAATTAAAAGTCTTGGCTTACTAGTCCATGACGTTGAGGTAGTACTATTGGCCACAGCAACCATGCATTGTATTTTAGGTAGGATTGGTTGTTCAGTGTATTTGTAATCATTTCTCAAATTGGGCTTCCTTTGTCAACTGTCAAATCATCAATTTAAAATGGAAGGCCCAGTTAATTAACATGTTTATGCAAGTCACACAAGAAAGTTGCCTCCATAACTTCAGTTAAAACAACTTTATTAAAAAACAAACTAAACCAATTAGTTATACAGCAATGACAGTTTAATACAAATGGTAGACAACTTTTGTACTTAGATCTTTTTTGGTGAAAAACACACAAAACTCCACATTTGGTCCAGTGGATTTATTATCTACAGCAGAGTGTGTATATATCCACATGGGGATACAAGTTTAAATAAAATAAAAATCTTCTCTCCCATCAAAGAGTTCTTCACAGGGGATTATTAAAAAACAAAACAAAAATGGTTGAGATAAATCTAAGAACTGAAGAGGAACGATGAACCATCTTCTGTGGAAGGCAGGGTCAGTTGTAAAACCTTGATGAACCACCAGAGTACCGGGATGGACCTGCAGAATAGACAGCCAAAATGAACACTGCGTCATTACAAAGGCCTAAGGATTTTAGAATCGCTTCTCATAGAAATATACAAGTGAAGTGCAAAGACAGACTACTAAAATTGTTATAGCTTATTTTCTTCTATTTGGGTTACAATAAGCCCTACCAGTCAACCACACATTAACACCAATGGTGTTTTAACAGTGCAAGGGCACAGCCAGCTTCAGGTGGAGATAAGTGATGATGTTTATGTTAAAACATAGTTCAGGAGCTTTGCATCAAAGCTCTTGGTTGCAAGACTTCTTCTGTCCGCTGAGCTACTGCTGCCGTGAAGCTGCTGAATCCATGTGCTACAGGATAGGGACATTTTATGATAAATTAAAGCAGTTCATGCCTAAGAAATTTCCGGAGTAGCGTTCTCCAGGATTGGAGACCCTCTGAGAACTTGTTGATGTACTGCCGAGAGTGGTAGAACCCTGGAAGAGAGGAGAACAGCAACATGTCACATTCAGAGAACATGCTGCCCGTCTTTAACACAGGCTGACCTTAAGCATCACTCTAGGGAGAGAAGAATCAAGCTTTTTAAAAAACACATTTACATTTGCCTCGGGTATCACGAAATAGTTGCATGCAGTCAATATGATATGAACAGCCCCTTACCCCAGAGACACTTCTGAGCCGGTACTCCATCAGCACATCTGTCAACTTCTGTGTCACCTTCAGAACAATCTGGGCATCGTCCTCGTTTTCTATCCGAAAGGTATCCTAAAAAAAATACACGCATTGCAAGAAATGGAAAAGAAGAAAAAAAAAGTATTTGTGAATTCAGTGGGATCTCGTACCAAGTTAAACATCATCTTGGCCCTTCAATTAGCAACACTCACTAGGTAACTGAGCAATGTGGAGGGCAGGCTGCCGCTCTCGGGGTGTGCTCCCATGAGGCCCGGCCTCTCCTCTGGTCTGTCTGCTGGCCTCTCCATTAGGCCGCTCCCCATCGAGTTCCCCCTAAAGTCTTCTTTGTAACCTCGACCAGGGCCGTCTCCCAGCAATCCACTGCTATCTCTTCTACCAGCCATTGAAAAACCATTTCCACCCCCACTGTGGGAAGAAGGGCCCATCTCGTCTGGGAAACGTCTAAGGTTCATGTTGGAGGCAGGGTAGTCCGGCCGGCTAGGGAAGCCTCCCATGTCCAGCTCTCCATAGTCACCAATGGAAGGATTGTGGAAAGGACCTCCATGAGTGGGATATTCTCCTTGGAACATGGGGTCAGAGAACCTGCCACCTGACGGATATCCATGTTTTTAGTACATGTAACTTCATGCAATGATCGGGAAAGGAATACAGAATGAAGCAACATACGCTCAAATGTTTAAAATTAAATGTCAAACCTAAATATGGGCCTGGTGGTCCCATAGATCCTGGTGAAGGCAAAGGCTTGGGAATAGCAGTCCGGAGACCTTGGAACGCAGGGACATCACAGGGCTCCTTAAGGATCACCTAAATTGTAGAAACAAGCACATTTAAATAATAATAGAATAATAATTAGAATGGAGGGCAAGACCAACTACCCTCAACCAAATAGTATTTATAGATTAAGCAATTTAATTATAATATTAGGAAACATCCAGAATTTTTTCTAATACAAATTACAAAAATAAATCATAGAGGGGAAGTTAATTTGCCCTGGCTCACCTTGAGTTTCCCGCTGCCCTCAGCGCTCGCCACCTCAGCTGAAGCCTCTTTAACTTTCTTTCTAAACAAAGGGTCTTTGATGGCCTCTTCCTCGTCACCCGTCACTTTAGTGGGATGAGCCCGCTTCTATAGAACACAGCAGAGAGCAGAGATGTATATTTGGTATTTTGGAACCAATTGGTGTAGTGCCAGCAGGTAGAAACTCTAAACCTAATTAAGAATTAATATATAATTTAATATTACTAGAGGCCATACAACATTCCAACCAACTACTCTTGTAAAAATATATAACTAACCATATATCTGAGACTGTGTTTCCAGCCTTTGACGTGGGCCAGCATGTCGTGCTGTAGACGGGTCACATTGCAGATTTTACACTGATAGTGTGGCGGTACAGATTTACTGGGACTACGGTACTCCCACACATACTGAAGGCCTGTGTGGGGGGGAAAAGGGTAAAGAGTAAAGCATATCAAAGTTAAAGGAGCAGGAAGTTGGTGGTGTGCTAGTGGGGTTTCATTCCAACTTACCAATGATGGGCTCATTGACTCCAGTCAACAGCATGGTGAGAGAGGGAAGGGTCTTAATGACTGTCCCTTTTGTGAACACTAGGGAAAAAAATAAACAACTTTCATATCACGCATTGCTTTAAAATATAGTGCCAGGAGTCCTTCTAAATAACATTATTGAGAATCTATTAACGGAAGGACGCTTAGAAACCCAAACACTTAGTGAGCACTTGGGCAGCATAGAGAGAGTCCCAGTTATCTTCCTCTGCTGGTGTAGGCCAGAGGCGGAGTGAAGACTCCCCTCCAGCGATGCCCAGTTCCTCACTCAACCAATCCGCAGGAGTCAAACTCCAGTGTGGACCCTCCGCAGACAGATTGTAGGAGTCTGGGTTATCAAATCAGTATTTTGACCTGGCAACCAAGTGCCTTTTCTATTTAGAATCTATGCAACATCATAGCAACCAGCCAAATGAGGCCTGCGGAACACAGACGTCATTTTATTAAGGTGAACTACTGAATATTCAACAGTTTACAACCTTGGAGATAAACTGCACTGCAGTGCAGTTACAGGAAGAGGTTGGTTACTAAAAACCACACAAACACCAGTACAAGCATTTCTAAAGTTGTTCAGAAACAAAACTCTCAAATGCTTTGAGATCTTAAAATGGAAAAACCCTGGAGTGTGAATGGGATGGCTTCCATTCGGGCTAAAGCCAAATTTAAGAATCTCATAACCCCTAGTGTGTTCTGGGATTTTATGTGGAGACTTTTAAAAGGGACTCTTGGGAGTAATAAAAGTGCCACCACTTGGAGTGGTCGATGGCACTTGCCCCACTTGCCTGGACTTACCTATGTCAGTCGAATGCAGGAACGGCTTTCTCTGTCAGAGAGAATTAACCCGGGGAGGAGAGAGATACAAAGAATTAGTGAAGGAACATGGCTTGATAAAGAGATTGAACTCTTATCCATGTCCTCCACTTCATGGAGGAAAATAACTTTATCCTCCATGTTGCCTGCGTGAGGCATTAGCATGTCACATGCTGTAGCCAGGATAATCTGGCAACCAGTCGATTCTCATTAATTGAGAACGCGCCATCAACAGCACATGTGTCCATATAGATGTTCATATATATATATATATATATATATATATATATATATATAAAGATGTAACGTAACATAAAAAACGTTGCGATACACCCAGAGAGGGGACGAAACAATGCGATTACATCAAATATACATGTAGTCCGCTATAAGTTGAAGGTTTTGTGAATCATGAAGTAACTGGCTCTCCACTTTCTGCAACAATATGCAGTCGATATCCACACATAACGGAATGGGCAGAGCAGAAGAAGCGAACCGTCCCCAGATCAGACCACTAGTAACGTAATGGCGTTCAGTGGGTAACCTTTGAGAAAGGAACCCATTCTAAGATTTCCTTTGAGCTATATTTAGAAACACAGAAATCTTTATTTCCAAAGACATACCTTAACATTCCTGAACTTGTTTTGCTGTTTCTGTACCCCGTATGGCCTCTTGGCTCTGGGTGGTTGTTGCGAAGCGGGCTGCATGTCGGAGTCTCCCATTCTACAAGGAGAGATAAAACTTGACCGCTTGAGCGTGTTCATTATAAATGTCATACGTTATAGCCATACAGTCCCTTGTAGACAGGTTGGACAGTAATGTGTAATGCAGACAATAGACGGGTAGGTTTGGACAACCAGCTATTCGCTAACGCTATGCTAATCCAATGTTATGTCATTATAAGACAAAATAGGCACCTATTTTTGTTATTATATTATACAGTATTATACTTTTATACTTTAACATACAAACAGTGAAGATAGCGCCATATTACCTGTATTAGCGGCGATTAAAAAACGACAATACTAGCCTTCGGTGGAAAAGCAACGCTAGAAAAGACCAGTAAATGAAGGACCACGAATAGAAGCTGTGGCGTTTGCCTGTTTTTAACCTTAGCCTATCCCCCTTTTGATATTTGGCTCAAACTATATCTTTATCAGCGAGAGCCTGCGATTCAATTGAATTTATAATGTATAGTGATCTTCTTTTGTTCTTTAATTTGGCTGGAAATATGGTGATGCAGGTATTAAAATGAAACCTTTTCAAGGCTAAATGGAAGACGACTTTGTAGTGGGCTCGTTTTATTTTCTGGTACTCTATAATATTTAATTTGAGGGGAATAACTGCTACACAAGAAAAAAAAAAAAAGTGGAATGTAAGGCTACATATCTTAGATATTTTAATTTCAAATGCAGATTGTTGTCATATACCAAATAGCTATAACTCTGGATACGGCGTAATGTGTTTCCTGGCGGTTCCTGGTAGCAAAACAAGGCTACCCATGGTTTAAGGACCCATCAACACGAGCTTCATGTTTGCTTTTCCTGTGAGGCATGCTTGAAAGGTTTGCTATTTTACTAATATATATTTGCACATTGTCACGTTGTTTTCAATGTATGATACCCAAACACAATAACAAAAATAAAAGATCACTTCTCAGTTGGCTATTATTGTTGATGCTGTTTGGCTCCTCGTTAAGCTACAATTTACATAAGGCTGGGTTATTCTTATTCTCTAGCAACAGAGAGCAGTGTAGTGCATATAACACGAAATTAAATTGCTTGCTTTCGGCCAGTTGTTAATACATTTTCCTTACAATTTGAGTGAGTAGTTTATTCCTTTCCCCCATTTGTGCGTTGGTCCGCTTATTTACGAAATGTATTGTAGACTACAGCTATGAAGTCCAAGGGGAAGAAGAGACAGGACGACTTCCAGAAAGTCAAGCTGAAGGTGGGAAAGAAGAAGCCCAAAGCAGATAATGCCACCAATACCAACTTCCGCTCCAAGGGAATCCATCTCTCTGAACAGTTGAAAAGAGATAGCGGCCCAACCACAAATAGACAGCTCGGCATCAATGTAAGTGTTCTCACATTTCCTTTGCTTGTCACCTTATTTTCTGTGGGTCTTTCTCTCATAACACATTGAAAAATAATAGTTTTGCTCTACGGTCCAGACTGTTTGGTTTCTGTTGGTCACAAAATCTATTCCCTTCTGCATTTAGGACCTGCTGTCCCAGCTCCACCATTACAGTGGCAACGTGAAGCTGAGTTCCTTGACGGGCTTGAGGGAGCTGCTGTTGAAGAACCCGTCGCTGCTGGAGCAGCACCTCTCCCGCCTCCTCTCTGAGGTGGCGGCCGTGTTCACAGACAAGGATGCCAATGTCCGCATTGCAGCCACAAAGTTGCTCAGGTCAGAATTCTCATTTGATAGGTTTATTCTTATCATCTGTCACCACTTATCATTCTTATCATACACTACTGCCTAGAGGGGAAGTGGTGCATGTACCTCACATTTTTACTTGTCAGCTGATACTTATTTTGGGGGAAATGGTTACATCAATGTTTAAAATGATGTCACTATGAGAAGAACATGTCTCCCTTCTCACTCTGATATGTCATCGCATAAACATCTCCATATGTTGTGCTTCTCCAGGTTTCTTGCCCAGTGTGTATCAGCAGAGAGAGTGGCTCCATTCTTCCCCCTCCTTAGTGCTCACCTGTCCTGTGCCATGACACACATTGAGGGGGGAATCCAGGAGGATGCCCTGAAGGTCCTAGACGTATTGCTCGAACACTACCCTGCCCTTCTCGCATCGCGGCCTTCTGTCCTCCTCACAAACTTCCTGGAGCTGATTTCCCACCGACGCAGCGGCGGCGGCAGCAGTAGTGGGGGGAGCAAGAAGCCCCAGGATACTATGGGGAGTAGATGGGCGCTTACAGTCAACCCCAGCAAGGCTATGACTGGTCAGCAATGGCGACTCACTGTGCTCCTCAGGTACATGGGTAACTTGACACACACATGGAGACGACGCTACAAAGCATCTCTGATTATCCCATCACAATTGGACTGCTACAAATACACATGTGAATGCTTGCTTAATGTAAGTCAGTCATTCACATGTCTGGGTCATGCTGTGATTTGCAAGCAGTCTGGGACCCTATCTGGTCTGAAACATGCATACGAACAGAAGTCCAAATTGTCCCTTCATGCTGTACTTGGTCTCCCTGCATTTCAGGCTGGGGCTTTTTATTCAGGCAGTAGTAGACGAGAGTCCGACCGAGGAGGGAGATATGTGCAGCCCAAGTGAAGGGGTGTTTGGTTCCAACGAGGAGGGAGGGCTGATCCCCCTGGATCTCAACTGGGAAGAGCTCACCTACAGCAGGACAGAGGTCAAGGTTTATGAGCATTCAGGAGCCATCCCAACTCCCCATTCCACCTTCAGGCTCCGGTATGTACCCCCTTGCATCGGCAATACATGTTTTACGTCCGCTAAGTATTCGCACCCACGAGAACGCCCCTAAATAAGGGCGTGAAACAGCTTGTACAGCAGGATGCTCAATCTTTACTTCCGTAATAGTGTGACGCCAGACAGCGACTGAAGCGCAGAAGTTGCACCTCCCAGGGCTACCCGCAACGTTTACAACTTCTCAGGGGTGTGAATTTGCAGACAATCGCGCAAAGCGTTTGACCAATCGCAACAGGCTGGGGGTGCTGACCTATCACAGCAGACTTGGCTACTCGGGAGGGGGGCCTTAATGTTACATGATATGAAACAGAACGTTTTTGAAAGATGTTGAAATTGGTTTTTCAGAAATGAACAGTGTGGGAATAATAAGAGGTATTTTAAACATACAGGCATGAGGCATGTAAACCTTTTCTAGTAGTACCCCCAAATGTAATTATTTACCATGATATGGGATCTTTAATATGAAGTGTTCAGAACCCCAAAAAACAATCTGTCAATCTTTGTAATGAGGTCTACATGCTCTCTGATGCCCTCCTTCTGTTTCATTCTGCAGGCCAGAGGTGGAGCTTGGAGCCGGAGTAGGGGAGGGCCTGGGCTCTGCTGAAGCAGTTCAGAACTTTGCCGCCACCCTGGTGCCCCTGCTGCTGGAGGTGTGGGTGGAGGCCACTGCCACTGACTCTACATGGAACAGCAGCGAGGGGGCCCAGCTGCTTACCCCGGATGCAATGTCCATCATGTTCCAGGTGCTGTCCATCCTGCAGCTGCTGAGGAAACTGGCTCCACAGAAGGAGCACCAGGACATACTGGTGAGGAAAACACCAGTATGCAATGGTTCTGTCGTAGAAAGAGTGTCTTGATTTTAGTAAGTAACAGCCAAGATGTTCTCTGTGTAGGACACCTGGTTCCGCAGCGAATACCTGGAGAATTTTAAACAGCACTTCATGAAAAACTTTCCCTATGGCGTCCTAGACGCCCCGAAGCAGCGGAGAAAGCCTGATCTCAAGAGGTGAGGAATCTAAATACATTAAAACAGGCGGGGAGATTTCTCTTTCATCCCCTGCATAATCAACAGCATGAAACAGTCAATGCACAAATGTAGGAACTAGGAAGTCCATTGTTACAATTGATGTATGGGTTTCATTATAAAATAGACATGGACATTAATGGATGACTATCAAATGTATGCTAAATATTTGTAATAATATCAGTAATATGTTAAATTTCAACCAAAGTTCATTTTGTGCTCTAATCTTTGCTAAAATATTAGTTTTCAACACCATGGCGATACTTCCCCTTGTCTACATTCACTGTAATCTTACCTCATACTGGGTCAACTAGAATGAAGCAGATGCCGGCTCTCCCCGCGCCTACGGTGGAGCCCCTGGGACTCAACATCACCTTGTGCCAGGTGATGGTGGCCCTCAGCCAGCGGCAGGACGCCGGCAAGGACAAAGACGCCGACTGGCTGCTGCCCCTCAGGACGTTTGTCCGCGACACCCTGGCCAACGGAGTGAAGCTCAGCTACAAGCAGCTCCACATGCTGCTGGAGGCCGTGTGGAAGATGTTGCTCAAGGAGAGCAGCAGAGGTGCAGTGTTGGCGCTGACTGCTACTTGATGTGTTGGCCTCTCCGTTTGAAACGGTTCACTCTCAAGAGTATTGAATAGGGAGAGTTTAACTGAGGTATTTCTTGGCAAAGTGGGACTTATAAAGTAGAAAAATACGCTGTTTTGGGTCTTTGAATAGTTTGCAATACGTCTGTCTGTCTTCAATATTTGAACAGATATACCTTGGTTGGTCATTTTTCTGGATATTTAAATGTTGTACCAACTAGTATACCAACTAGCTGTTTGGGGACATTCCCTGGTTGTGGGGTTTTCTTTGTTGTATAAATCCATTCTATTGCAAACACAGTTATAATATAAAAGGAGAAAAAAAACGTAGATTTACAACAGCTTGTCTGATTATTTCATTGTACACAATGTGCACTAGCTCCTTTTAGGTAATATACTTGTGATTCAGTATTAGGCCAACCCATTTGACCAATGGGTTTTCATTCTTAAAGTCGCTGTCTTGATTATCAATGTCCATTTTTGCAGCCCTGACTGAGGACCTCTTGGCTGCGGTTTACATCCACTACCAGCAGAGGAAACTGACTCTACCGACCCGGTCATTACTGTTGTCCTTCTTCAGCAAGCTCTATCTCCAGGAACAAGGACACGCACACATAGCCAGGTAGCCAGCATCAATTCATCCTTTTTTGTTTTGTAGCACACTATTCCTTTTTATAGAAAGTAGCACGTAACAAGTTTCCCAAAAAGTTGTAGACGTTTCTCATCCTATTTAGCTTTTTATTGCCATGTTATTATCTGAAGGACTTTTGACTTTGAAGCCTGTATTTGTCTTTAGTGTAGGACGGTAATGTGGAAAGGCCCTGCTAGTTTTTGTTCATAAAGTAACAGCTAAAACTCCTCTGCCCCTATTGTTTCGCACCATAATCCAACACTCTGTTCTCTGTCTTCTCCAGGAGTAGGGTGCTGGGTCGATGGCTGGCCGCTCTCCCCATTCAGCTGTGCCAACTGGGCCACCGTAACCCGGCGCTGTCTGCCAGGCTCATCCTGTCCATCCAGGCCGCTGCCTCCAGGGGCAACAAGGAACTGCTCAGCAGTCTGCAGAGCAACGCCTGCAGGATCTATGGTAATGAACATTCGTTTCAAATCAACCTTTCCTCATTGAGACGTTGTGATCACAATATATTGTTTTGTATGTGGGTCACATTGACATGTTAGGTAGACAAAACATGTTTGACTGCAGTCTTTTCTCTGTTAGTTGCTTCAATGTGTAGTTACAGATGGAGATGGATATAGGAGAGTATCCAACTTGGATCATGTATAAGAATGTGTATACACAATAGTTAATTAATAATAGTGTACTTGATAGAGGAACGGCACAAGGACTCGACCGGCCCCCTCGAAGTGTGACATGTTCTGCCGATCAGCACTAGGGGGCAGTGTTGTGCCACGCATGCATCAGAATAACTTGGTCCAGATTTAATATCAACCCCTGGCAGAGAGCAATCAGGGCAGATCTGGATCATGGTTATAGATGATATGTCTTTGTGCTGTTACACAGACAGACCTATTTGACTCCAAATACCCCCTTCCCTCCCCCCTTTACATAAATCTGTTCCCGGTCACATTTATGAGAGAGTGTTGTAAGCACACACATAGCCAGGGGTAAGACATCGGTTGCTGGGCTGGTGTGGCAGGGAAAAGGGAGGGAGGGAGGGCTATGGGCTGGGCAGGGCCGGGGGGGGGGGGGGGGGGGGGATGGATTAACGGTCTAATAGAAACTGCCGTAGAGCCGGCAATTCACCATCACAAGACTCCTTTTGTCTGCTGGGTTTCTGACATCAGCATGTGCGTCAGAGGAGCAACAGGACAGCACACACACACAGACTATTATCTGATCACTCACTACTGTGGATACGCCTGTCTAGTCTGGCTTCCCCACCGTACGTTCCTGCGTCCAATGGCGTTCCTCGCCAGAGAGGCCGCGTGCCGGCGCAGCGTCAGCGCCACTGACTGAGGACCTGCGTCCACAGATCCCCAGGAAGGGGTGGCCGTGCTGCTGCCCGCCAAGTCCCAACAGCGCCTGGTGCAGCTGCTGTACTTCCTACCCAAGATGCCCCAGCCCCTGCTGGCCAACCTGAGCCGCTGCTGCACTGCAGGGCGCATCTCTGCGGGCCTGGCGGCCTCCCTGATCCGCATCATACACCTCAGGTGGGTCCCGGGGGCCCTGGGGCAACGGGCACTCACACCGTCTCTTACAGGGGTTGGGTCGGGGTTGTGTTGGGAGTGCGTGTGCAGAGGGAAAACATCAGTCACTTGTGGTTACCGAGGAGACGGCTGACGGTAGTGGGATGTGCCCGGTAATAGAATCAAGCAATTAAACAAAAGAGAAGACTGACGGACCGACGCAACGAGACACGGCCAGGTTTGCTGAAGAGCCGCAGCACAACCATTGGAGGGCAGTGTTGGGTTTTAGCTCGCTCTAAATGTAGTCTTTTCCCCTCGATGGGTTCTGATAAGGATATCTCATCAATGGCAAAAACATTTGAGACGTGCGTGCGTGCGTGCGTGTGCGTGTGCGTGCGTGCGTGCGTGCGTGTGTGTGTGTGTGTGTGTGTGTGTGTGTGTGTGTGTCTGAAGTACAAAGAGCTCTTTGGGACACTGGAATTCGGCCTCCTTGGAGCACTGAGATAATTCCCCAGCCTCCGGGGCCTGAGCAGAAGACACTGTTAGGCACACACACATTTCCTCTTCCTACACATTTATCCTCGGCTGGTCTACAGTAATATGACTACTAAAATATCAGGCCTGTTGCACCAGTTACTCATTTGCGCATGTGCCAAGCAGCCTGCAGCTCACACACGCACGCGCAAACGCATACATACACCGCAAGCACGCACATACACACCGCACACACACATACATACACACACACACCGCACGTCTAGACAAAGGCACACACACACACACACACACACACACACACACACACACACACACACACACACACACACACACACACACACACACACACACACACACACACACACACACACACACACACACACACACACACACACACACACACACACACCGCACGTCTAGACAAAGGCAGCGACACACACACACACACACACCGCAGGTCTAGACAAAGGCAGCGACACACACACACACACACACACACACACACACACACACACACACACACCGTACGTCAAGAAAAGGCAGCGACGCACTAGCCAACCTAAGACATTATGTTTTTAAACATAACGGCTCCGCCATCGATGCACGCAATAAGAACACACACACACGCGCACTCACCACAGCGACACTTGCCCAGGTAAGACGTTATGGGCCGATTGCTCTGTCGCTAGCTTAGCCACTTTTTAGAGTTTAACACGGGTTTAAACTCGTGGGTGACTCAAGCAGTCACGTGACGTCTTAAGCTCCATTGCTGTGTCATATGTACTTGTGGTTTAACCTGCAGCTGCGTTATACCTTGATCTCAATTGCTGTGTCTTCAGAGAAATTCACATCAGACACTAGAGGGCGTATTTTGTGCGTGTTAGTCTAATCTCGCAACTGACGTGGTTTTAGAGGAGACTAAACCAGTTTGCTGGATGAAACAAGGCTCCATCATAACCAACACACACACAGAATTTGTTTTATGAATAATAGGTATGCACGTATTACACCAGGTAGGCCTTCAGTACAATACAGGCTACAATATAGGAGTTGCTTAAAGTGCTAGAACTAAAACTCTACAAAGAACAGATTATTTGTATGTAAAAAAAATAAATGAACGCACAGAGGATCGTACCATTCAACGAAACATAAAAAGGTCAATGCTTAACTAAAATGGTCCTAACTCTCCTTATCCGAGAATTGAAAGGCGTGACATTACCCTAATTACTCACATAGGCCTATTAGTTAATCTTCAATTAATTAAGTAATCACGTTTGCATACACACACCAAGAGAAAACAATGACAAGTAATTGATTGACGTAGGTGAGGGCAGATTCCAGACTCAGATTTCCACAAAAAGTAGCCTTGACAATCTATGTCAACATTATTAGCGTTTTTATTATATTAAAGTTCATTTTACATTCCCATTAAGTTTTTGTTGGTAATTATAGCACAAAATGCATCCACCATGAAGTTGAAGACTGCATCTGCTCTGGGGTATACTAGAATCAGCTAGGAATCAGCTGATCCTGTACGAGTCGTTACACAGCAATCACGTTCAACCTCGTGCGCAGCTGCGTGTTAAACTCCAAAACCTCTGTTTTAAGGAGTACGGTTTTAATGCGCAGCACAGCTAGCGCAATGCTAACTGACAGAGCAATCGGCCCTATGTTTTTAAACATAACGGCTCCGCCATCGACACACGCGCAGGTAAGAACACAAAACGCATGCGCACACACCGCAGCGACACTCCCCATTAAACATAACGGCTCCGCCATCGACACACGCACAGGTAAGAACACATACGCAGGCGCACACACTGCAGCGACGTTATGTTTTTAAACATAACTGCTCCGCCATCGACACACAAGCCCAGGTACAAACACACACGCAAAGGTAAAAACACACGCACAAACCGCAGAGACACACTCGCCCAGGTAAGACGTTCTGTCTATAGACTGTATAAATTGCAATAAAAGAATCAAAGAGACAATTTCTCACCTCGACAAGCAACGGCGGGTCGTTCATTTTGTCGTATAAAAACCGTTGAATTCTAACATTGCACCGACCGGCATATCAACACATAAGTCACGTGATCTTAAAGAGACAGCGTCCCTATAACACAGAACGAAAACATGTCAATAACACCGTACGGTGAATTATGTCTATTGAGTCCACCACAAGACTTTGTTGCTCAAATGTAATATTACCCTCCTCCTTGAGCCTCCCGAAGCTCCTTTTCAGCCCAAAATAAAAGTAAAAGCTATTCAATAATTGATTTGCATGCATAGTATGCTACACTTTCCATTGAACAATTACCCCTGTTACCATAAATTAACTATTTTATAATGTAATGAAATGCTCACACACTAGCTGCTTCCAGACACGCGTGTAAGTCCGGATATTTTTCCTGATGGGCCGTATGTGTGAACAACATATCCTGACATTTGTACCCTGAAAATCTCCTGAATAATACTACCCCTGAGGTAGTATTTTCTCCTTAGGAAATATAAATTACCTTATATTTGAATGAGGAGTAGGAAGTCGGTATTTCTCACACCACTTCATTGGGCGTGTTGATGACGCTTCTGCATGTCATTGAGTGGCCCCCTAAATGATAATCAGCCAGTTGCCTTTTGTTCGCTGAATGGTAAAAATGTTTTAAATGTTGGTACTGCTTTTAAGTCATTTGTGGTGAACGAATGTTATACGATGTAAAGTTACAGCGAAAATGTTGTTATATTATTTGCTCAGAAATTTGTTTCATATTCAACTGGGGTTTCCACATTATTGCTATGGGTTCAATAACAACTAGAGTGTTGAGCGCTCGCAACGCTCCCGCGAAAACTATAGTATACTCTATGGTAGACGCACATGTAGTGTACAGACTATATAGAGACTGCAGCATGATTCAGGTACTTTTGGTACAACTTGGCAATACAGGGGGATTGGAATAAAGAAAACAACGTTAGATGCTGGAATGTGACGGAGAATTTGTATTAAAGGAATGCAGACAAAACAATAATGCAGCTTAATCGCAATTTATTTATTTATTTATTTATTTCCATTTAGCAATAAACCCGGTGAATAGTAAAAAGTACTCGAGTTCAAAGCTGACACCCTTTGACTGGAAACAATAATTAGATTGCATGGTATATAGTGTACCCTGAGTTAGTAAAGGGTGGTGGTAATGCAATTCATAACAATGATGATGAGTGAACTGCAAGTCACATGTATTGTCCTCCAGGTCCTCTCTGAGTGGCTGGAGCATTGGCAGCCAGGACACCGCTCTGCAGGACGTGGACTACGTCAGCTTCCTCTTCTCAACGCTGACCGGATTCTCCTCTGAAGACCTGGCCTCGCTGCAGGACGCCCCCGATGACAGCACCCTCCCGCCCTCCCCCCTGTCCCCCCTCAGCCTCTACCCCACCCTCCTGGAGCAGTTCACACACCACTGGGACGTGGTCGAGGTGTGTCCGCTGGCTCATGTTTATCCCCACACTCCAGGCCACTGCCCTCCTGACGACGGCACCTAGCGACGGTCCAACAGGGGAGGTGCAAGTGAAAGAGGCAGGAGTATTGAAAGTGTTGATATTCTGGCCTCAGCTCAAGTCTTCCAGTTCCCTCTGGACGGACACACACATACTCCCACTCACACACACACACCTGGGGGGGGGGGGGGGGGGGGTTATCATGGTGCTATGGCCCGAGAGGTAAGGGGGGGGGGGGGTGTATCATGGTGCTACGGCCCGAGAGGGGAAACTTTATCGCGTGGCACAGGTTGGGAGATGCGTGGTTATCGGGCATGAAGGGGGAGACGCAGGAATGCTAATGAGAGCCCATAGCGTGATTGAAGTGACATTTCCTGCTGAAACATGTAGCTTTAACGTAACCGCGCCCGGGGGCCGGCGAGCGCACGTGTGTGAGGTGGGGACTGTAATCACTAATTTAGCACCTCAATTAAGGCCTTAGATTCCGCCCCTCTCATCTCCCTGTCTGAGCCACTCACAGGTGATTGGCAGGGAGGCGGAGGGGGCGATGGGGGGGGGGGGGGGGGGGGGCAGTTGGGGGGCAGGCGGAGGGGACAGTATTGAGGGATGGACTGTGCCGGCTCGGATCTGAACTAATGAGACAGGATTGTTTTTAATGGTGGGGAAAATGCCATCAGGTGCACAGGTCACTCACTCGCACACACGCAGCTCTGCAGCACAACACCTACACACTTACATGCACACTTTTCAATTTGAATTTGAAGTCCAATGAGTTGAATTGTGGATTTTTAAATGAATGACAAGAAGGGGGGTCTGGTTGATCCAGTTACCCCTGTAAATCTCCTGTCTCGACTCCAACCCCGGAGGTCTTCAGCGAGCGTAAAACACCACAGAACACATTCCCTATGGTAAAGGCTGTCTTTATTAGAATTCATTTGAAAATTACATTTCCGAATAATCGGAAAGCACATCAATGAAGACGTCAGAAATGGGTATCTGAGAGTGTGATGATCTGTAATGCACTTTAAATGTAGTTAGTGTGCAGTGATTCCAGATAAAGATGGTCTTTCTTCTTTTCATTCCCAGGAGGTCTGCCATTGTCTCGAGACATTCGGATCACAGTCGCAATGCTTTGACATTCTGCAGAATGCCATCTGCAAATACCTGGTAGGGAAAGATCAACATCAAGAAAGAAAGGCATCAATTCAAATTTCAAACTGCATTTTTCTCTGATATATCAGGATATCGTGTGTGTGTGTGTGTGTGTGTGTGTGTGTGTGTGTGTGTGTGTGTGTGTGTGTGTGTGTGTGTGTGTGTGTGTGTGTGTGTGTGTGTGTGTGTGTGTGTGTGTGTGTGTGTGTGTGTGTGTGTGTGTGTCAGGGTAAGCTGGGCGTGGTGCCTGACAGCCTGGCTGCGGGGCTGCTCAGAGCGGTGTCCAGGCTGCTGGAGCTGTCCGTGCTGCCCAGTGAGCCCATGCTGCACTTCCTGGCCCAGTGCTGCCTCAGCCTGCTGGCCCTACTCGTCACCCTCCAGCAGGAGGCGCCCTCACAGACCACACACAAGAGGTGGGCCTTGGTTGTGGGTAGACACGTGGCCCTTCTATAGACTTGGGGTGGCTGTCTCGACTCTCGTGACCTCTTTAACTACAGCCTGTAGGGGGCAGCCTTGGGCCTTCCCTGGAGACTTGTCACCTGCCTTTTGTTCACTTTATCAACTTTATGTTTTTATCATGCATATTTTCATCAGTTGAACTGATTAATTAATTATAGTAAGATATTGTGGTTATAGAAGGGCACGACTTACATATAACAGACATGACAAATGATTAACCATTTTATGTTGATTTAAACATAAAGGAAATTCCATAGCAAAAAAATAACAAATCATTAATCTATTAGTCCATGTTGAGTATTAGCCATAAGGTGAGTATTATACATGCATACATACATTTATCAACAAATGTACATTTGGAAAATGACTGGCTGGCATTGAACGATCTACAACCAGTCCATCAAGTCCATCTAGTTCAGATTACTTTGAGGCGTGCTTTATTGATGGATGGTGTTGCCGGCGGAGTATGCAAGGCTCCATAGCTCAGTGGTTAGAGCACTGGTCTTGTAAACCAGGGGTCGCGAGTTCAAATCTCGCTGGGGCCTGAATCATCATTTTCTCCCACCCGTTATGTGATCCTCTCTACCCTTATTTGTGTTTTTCCTTCCTCTGCAGGGAGGCGATATGGAGCGCGTGTGTGTCCGCGCTGGCCAACGTGCCGCGGCTGCTGCGTGCCATCCTGCAGGCGCTGCGGGTCGGGGACCTGTGTGAAGAGGAGCTGCCGCAGCTGGGCCAGATCCTGTCCATGATGCTGCAGCACACGCCGCTCCGCAGCCACCTGCTGGCCAACACGGCCCTGCTGCAGCACATCATCCAGGAGCTCACGGTAACCCAGGAGACCTTCAGACACACCTCTTCTGCTGAACCTCCTTCTGACCTCCTTCACTTGTAATCTCCTTGTTTTGATTCTACCTTTCTGCTAGGCATCAGTTACTGATTGGTAGTTTGTGGTTTTTGACTTGATTATTTTTCTCGCTGCTTTCCTGGCTGAGCACTTTTCACTGTTCTGCACGAAAGTTTGATTTGATGGTTGATGAACTTGATTGGAACAGCTAGACTTGTCGTTTGTGTTTGACCTTTGTGGTTGTGAATAGCTGGACTTGTAGCTGTGGTATGTGTTTGACCCGTGGTTGTGAATAGCTGGACTCTTTAGCTTTGTGTCTGACCCGTGTGCTGTTGTCTTCCAGAGGTACTCTCACGGGGAGACCAGGGAGCAGTGGCTGACGGACCTGCTGTATTGTTACAGCGTCACCATGGCCCACGCCTCCACCGCTCACCGCGGGAGCCTGGGGCTGAGGGACATGTACTGACCCGACCAGCGAGGACCAAACCCAGCCCTGCTTCCCTTCACCATCACCCTGGATCTGGATGTGACGGCGCTCATTCAAACGCAATGCAAGGGAAATGTTTAGAAACAGACGATGGAATTCTTATTGTGATAAGGATTAAGTATTTCTTTTTTAAAACCATGCCTTGACTTTTTTGATCATTCTTGTTTTTGCATTTGTAAAACGCAACATTGTAATGCTGTATGTTGGCTTATCTGTCTGAATTTTCTAAAATTAAATGAAAAGGAAAAAGCAAAAAAACGTTTTCAATTTGTTTATTTTTTAGAGTTACCTCAAACATACACGTAAGAATACACATTACGAGGTATATACTTATAACACAAGTGGAAATTGTAGTACAAGTTTAGATTTAGTTTGTGCAAGATGCAAATGCCAATTGGCAAAGATGGCAATGAGAGAGCAGCCTGCTGTGTTCCACGTGTTGGGCTGCAGGTGGGCAGGCTGTATCACTGGCTGCTGATTGACTGCCTCACTCCCCTCAACAGAAAGGTTATCAGTGTGTGTTTGTGCGTACATGCACTATTCTGTGTTTCCTTCCACAATGGATTAAAGGTTATCTTTTACACACAACTCAGTCAAATTAACCCCGCCTGTGAGGTCATCAGCCTGGTGTCATGGACATTCCTTTTTTTTTTTTTACAAAACACTTATTGTACCCCTCCCCAGTACAGCTATAGAAGGGAAGGCAGGCTGCCAGCTTGGATATGTGTGTTGTGTGTGTTTAACAAGCCACAGCCATGACCACCTGTTTGTGAAGCCCAGGTAGGCGAGACAACCATTTAATTCCTCTCACTGTGGTTCACCTGTGAACCACAGTCATTTAACTCGTAATCCAAAGCCAATCGTTTTTTATCCTTGTTCGGTCAGGATCTCAGCGGCTTCAACACTACACCGTTCATCTCCATATTAGGTCCTGTGTTACTTGGTTATTTTTATATCATTAAGAAGTTATAGGATTGAATATTTATGAGACTATCGAGGCAGTCAATGTGGCAAATATGGATAGTTTCCTCCGCTGGTTGCAAACGTCCTCCAGACCGCTGTGTGGACTGGGAGACGTCCGAGACGTCTGTTATTGGACAGTATAGTGTGAAGCGGTCTCAGTACTTCCCCCGACCCCTGCACGCCTGTCCAGAGCTCTGGGGTCTCAGGTGGTACGAGTACTGGGTGGCCTGGCTAAGGGTGTCCCCCAGGTGGACGCAGTCTATCCCACTCACTGTGGGAGCAGAACAAAACAACTACGTCAGGGGACTGTGGTGGGTTAGAATGCAGTATGTGTGTGTGTGTGTGTGTGTGTGTTTGATGCCTACGCTGACTCCCGGTGCGTAGAGACAAGTCCAGGAGCATCTGTGATTGGGCGCTTCTGAGGGAGCGCCCCCGTCTGGCCATGGAGTTTCCTGAAAACAAGAGATGGTAAACATCATCAGTATTTAGCCAAAGCTGTTATCAAAAGAGTGATGTCATTAAGCAGATAGTGGGGGCAGGAGTATTGCTCAAGGATGCTTTCTGGTCGGGTGCGTTGGGAATCAAACCCAGAACCCTTCTTTGAATACACTATCATTTTTAATTTTCTCAGAGATGCTTCTGATGTGTGCTCCCTCTAGATCACTCAGGTCCTCTGGCCCTGGCCTCTGAGTTGTTGCCTGGTGATGACAGAGACCTATGGGGAGGCGGCCTCTAGTGTCTCTGGTCCTTGCCTCTGGAACAGCCTGCCAGAGGAGCTCAGGACATCACAATCTGTGAACACCTTTAAAAGAAAACTAAAACATATTTCATTCAGCTTTCTCTTAATCCCTTTTATTTATTTGTGTTTATTTTCATTGTTGTTAAGCACCTTGTATTGCAATTTTGTACAAAAGGCACTATGTCATTTTATAATTGTAATTTTATATTTAAATGGATATTTAGGAGAAAATAATTCCAAGTTGATACTCTCGAGGTTACTTTCTACAAACACCAGTCTTGTCAACTGGTCTGGCGCCTTCAGTGAGCACATCGTTGGGTGTGGTGCCAGCGAATGAACTGGGTGTGTATGTCTTTCTGAATCGACTCTGCAAAGATCTACTACAGTCAAGGCTCCATAGCTCAGTGGTTAGAGCACTGGTCTTGTAAACCAGGGGTCGTGAGTTCAATTCTCGCTGGGGCCTATGTGATCAAAGGATGGTCTCTCCATCACATTTTCACACCTGGAAAATAATTGGCAGGTAATCGGATGTACCATCTGTCGTAAGTGACTACGCGATCGTTGATTCTGTGCCATTTTCTCCAAGGACGCTGATTGGTTCCGACAGACCAATTTGCAAATGCATATTATTCTGGATTTTCAGTTTATTTTATTATACTTTTTTGGTATTTAGCAGACGCTTTATCCAAAGCGACCGGGGCCAGTCTCCCCTAGGGCAATCTGGGGTTAAGTGCCTTGCTCAAGGGCACAATGGTGACAGCGGGATTCATTCAGGTCATTTCAGTTCATCCACGGGGCAGCAACGATGGTAGACAAAAATACCTCTGGACGAAACAGGATAGACCTAAAACCAATCATCAGCTCAACTTGCATCAAATTATGTCGGAAGAAAGGCAAAACATCTTTCTTATGAAAAAGGAAGAAGGTGCAGTGGTTTGTTCTTCCTGAAGAGAAAGTATGCTGCCCAGTTAGCTTAGTGTCATGATAGTGGAGTATCGGACCTTGTCTGCTGGATATGTGTCTGAGCGGGGTTCAGGACTGGCAGAGCAAATCAAACATGAGTTTGTAGGGTCATCTGGTTCCCAGGCTGGGTGAAGCCTTGCTAACAGCCTGATGAACAGGCTGCTACTAGAATACATGCATAGCATCAGCTCTGGGCTGAGCACTGAATTCTGTTGCTTTCAGGGACCAAAGGCATCACAGGGCCCCGAGATACGCATATAATGAAATAAGTCATTCAAAAAATAGTCTAATTGAATTTAATTTTAATCCATTCCCTACCACAATTCCTGGCCATGTGCAACCCCCCCCCCTCCCCCTCTACCTACACACCTACACACCAAAACATGAGAGTGAGGGAGAATAGGTTTGGTAAATGTGTGTGTGGCTCCATGTGGCGTTTGCGTGTGTGTGTGTGTTCTGCAGATAGCTCCATGCAGTCGCCTGACATTCCCCCTGACAGCTCTGAACTTTTCAGAGAGCCAGGACTGTCAGACCCAAGGAGAAGAGAGAGAGAGAGAGAGAGAGAGAGAGAGAGAGAGAGAGAGAGAGAGAGAGAGAGAGAGAGAGAGAGAGAGAGATGGATAGGAGCGAGACGGTGAGGAGGATGGGTGGGCTACAGCGTTAGAAGGTAGGGGTCT
>NC_082392.1:7125228-7132728 GCF_031168955.1 Gadus macrocephalus
GGGCATTAGAATGGTGGCCGTTAGTGAATGGATCCAAGCGGTTGTGGATGGTATATGGTTAATGAGCATTGCTCTAAAAGGGATCTCGATCCCTTTTAGAGCCTGTTCAAACATTTCTTTAATGATAAGATCAATCAGCATTCAGGGGTATTTCGGTTTATGACCAGCCACAGTCTGCCCAAAAAAAAGAAAGAATTCAAGAGCAATCAAAACTATATATGATCAGAAATGGACTCAATGAGGAAGTAAAAAAATTAACACAAAAACTTTTCTCAGATTAGAATATGTCTTTGCTAAACTTGTAACCCGCATTTGGCAGGAACAAAGCAAGCAAGCAGGTCACTTTGATTGGCCTGAGCTTTGTAAACAATGTAATCAGTGTCATTGGGAAACACAAACGGGAATACCGGGATGGTCTAAAGAGGTTTTTCATGTGATAGTGGTATGAATGTCAAAGGGTTGTAGGATCAAACTCCAATGTCAACAGTCTACCTGTATGCATCTATGAGCAAGATGCATAAACCTTACCTGCTCGTAATAACCACTTCATTGTGAATGGTTCAGGTAAAAAGGTTCGCCATTAGCGAGATGAAGAGAACCCACAAAGAGGTTCTCTTCCAGACATATGACATTTACTACTTAAAAGAAATAAAAAATAAAAAGGAAAAAAGGTGAAATTCTGAAGCCTTCTTCATAGGAATGTGCCGTCTGATGGCAGCGCTGGAGACGGCATTAAAGGTGACTCTGAGAGCAAATGACAAGAGACAGCCGGGCTGAAGATCAGGCAGAGGGGGAAGGCGCATGTGTTTGCCAGGATGACACAAAGTGAGATAGATACGGGTGCAGTGCGGCGGCTCCGGGGGGGCCACACACAATGCCTTTAATTGTCGATAGTCAATTTGTTTAGCAAGTTAGCGACACTAATCGCCGGGAGAGAGAGCGAGAGAGAGAGAGAGAGAGAGAGAGAGAGAGAGAGAGAGAGAGAGAGAGAGAGTGAGAGTGAGTGATAAGAAGAAAGAGCACGAGGGCGGGTGGAAACTTTGAACAAAAGGAGCTAGTGTTTGCCTAGGTGGGAGAAAAAAACCTCCTTGTATGTCCAGGCACACGGATATGGAAATGCTATATGCAGATGTGCGTTGTGCTGCGGTGGGATTTGAGTGCGGGAGTGTGCGTGTGTGTGCGGGAGTGTGCGTGTGTGTGCGGGCGTGTGCTCTCGCTCCCTCACTTGGCGGCGTCCTTGCGGAGCTGCTCGTGCCTCATGAACAGCTGCTTCCTCTCCTGGAAGGCCTTGCGCACCGTGTAGCCCTTGTACACCGCCTGGATGGAGGCGGCCGCGATGTCTTGGATGGCGGCGATGGACAGGGCGCCGTGCTCCAGCATGAACTGAGTCACCTCGCTGTGCTCCCCCAGCAGAGCGTAGTCCAGGGGCGTGTACCTGCCGCACACACACACACACACACACACACACACACACACACACACACGCACGCACGCACACCGATGCACACACGAAAAGACACACACACACACACACACACACACACACACATGCACACTCACTCGCATACATGCACACACACACAGACACACATACATGCAGACACGCACACATAAACACACACAAATGCAAATCAAGAGAGAGAGGCCGACCGGGAGGGACACACAAACACACATGTCACACACACGTACATACACCCACGCACAGACAGTATTGATCATTTGCATGCAAGTGCTGGTAAATGTTACACATGCACATACATGTACTCAGTAAGCTGAACTTCCCTCGGGCAGTTTCGACATATAGATATAACACCAAGTCGAAACTCTTTAATGCGTGTCCTTTTTCCGTATCGGGATGGGGGGGGTTGAGGAATGTTTTTTTAACGTTGTGTGTGCGACTCGCACGCACCTTTCCACATCACAGACGACGAAGGCCTTAAGAAATCAGCTAGAGTGGTGGCTACTGGGCTCCTCCCTGTTTGTGTGTGTTCAGGGTGGTCGTCTCCCTCAGCCCTCCTCTGGCCTGTCCTCACCTCTCCTCCGTGTGCTCCATGTGGTTGGGGAAGGCTTTGTACCCCAGGAGCAGCTTGACAGCGTCCAGGTAGCCGTTGTTGCAGGACCAGTGGAGAGCAGTCCTCCCCTGACACACAAACACACACAGAACATCCCATCGTACATCCTGCACATCCCCCAGCGTCCCCCCATCCCCCATCCCTCATCCCTCATCCCTGTCCCTTCTTGAGGGAAATGGTACCTCCTTGTCCTGGATGTTGGGGTCGGCGTTGTTCTCTATGAGGACCGCCATGCAGGTGATGTAGCCCCCGTACGCAGCGCACTGCAGAGGAGTGCGCCCCGCCTGGTCCTAGGCGCCGGACACAGGGGGAAACCCTCTCACAACCATGGACACAGGCTGGACTATAACTGGGTCTCCCATGACATGCATGGCTGTGTGTGACTGTCTATCACTCATCATTCTGGATGAAGTATGCTTTGTATTTGTTTGTGCGTACGTGTGTGTCTGTACCTGCACGTTGGGACTGATCCCGTTCTCCATCAGCACCTGGCACACCTCAGCGTTCCCGCCCAGGGCGGCCCAGTGAAGGGCCGTGTGGCCGTCCACGTCCACCAGGTCAACGCGCGCTGAGCCTGCAGCGTGTGAAGGCAGTGGACCCGTTGAAAAGGTCCCCTGCAAGACTCCAGTCTCCACATGCTCAAGGCCCCATGAGACCCAAGTCCCCATCCAACTTCCCCACAGACCAACGCAGAGCTCTGTCGGTGAACATGTACGAGCCAGGCCTACCCTTGATGAGAGTGAGTATGACGTCTCGCTGCCCCATCTCACAGGCCCGGAACAGCGGCGTGTGCTTCATCACGTCCAGAGAGTCCACCATGGCACCCTTCTCCAGCAGCAGGTGCACCGTGCTCACGTGGCCGGAGAGGGAGGCTGCATGCAGGGCTACACGCGTGCGCGCGCACACACACACAGAAATATACACACACTGGTCATCAAAACCAGATAGAACAAGGACAGCAGAGAGTTTGAGTCAAGGGAATCATGGAGGGGAATATAGGAGATCCAACCAGGCAATAGACTATAGATAGATAGATAGATAGATAGATAGATAGATAGATAGATAGATAGATAGATAGATAGATAGATAGATAGATAGATAGATACTTTATTAATCCCGGGGGAAATTCAAGTATCCAGTAGCAGCCGAAAACATACGTAAAAACAGTGCAGATGGATGTGCAAAAATACAGATATAAATAAATATAAATAAATAAATAAAATGTCCATTGTTGTTATCTATTGTCCTCCCTGCCTTTACTGGGAGCTGTTGTACAGTCTGATGGCCAGGGGGACGAAAGAGTTTTTTAGTCTATTAGTGGAGCTGGACTGGGACAGCAGTCGGACTATGCCACACTGCCTACTGCGCCTCTGGCCTGCTTCTACTCCCCCTCTCCTCCCCCTGGAGCTCTTGGCGGGGCTAAGCCCGGTGGAGGGTTAAGCAGACAGAAACAAGTTCAATGAGAAGGAATCCAGTGCAGCCTCCTCGTGGCTAAACGCTGCGTGTCCCCAGACAGGAGGGATTAGAGTCAAGTGCATGGAAGTGATCCCAGCACCAGCCTTCACCCCGTCTCATTAGCATGACTGAAGCACTACATATTATTCATGCATAAACAATTACTGCCTCAATAAGCAGAGGGGCGGAGGCCCTGGAGAGTAGGGCTCTCAAAAGCCTAGCGGACAGGGCATGTGTGTGTGTGTGTGTGTGTGTGTGTGTGTGTGTGTGTGTGTGTGTGTGTGTGTGTGTGTGTGTGTGTGTGTGTGTGTGTGTGTGTGTGTGCGTGTGTGTGTGGGTGTGTGTGTGTGTGTGTGAGTGTATGTATGTTCAGGTTTATTGTGTCTTCACTGCCAGATGATGCACGTGGTTTCTCTTTGGATGAAAATGGGCTAACCTATGCTCTATGTGTGTATGTGTGGGTGTATTTACATGCAGTTGATGGTGTGTGTGTGTATGTGTGTGTGTGTGTTGGATCGCCAGACAATTCAATCATGGGTTACAATAGCAGTGGCCATGATCTGTACAGCAAGCTTACTGGGTTACACTAATTTGCCTGAAACTATTACTTCCCTGACCCTATTCCTGTCTCTCTTAGTCTCTGTCACTCTCTCTCTCTTGCTCTCTTACTCTCTCTCTCTCTCTCTAACTCTATCTCTCTTGCTCTCTAACTCTCTCTCTCTCTCTTTCTCTCTCTTTCTCCATTTAACTCTCTGTCTCTTGCTGTCTTACTCTCACTTTCTTTCTCTCTCTTGCTCTTTAACTCTCTCTCTCTTGCTCTCTTACCCTCTCTCGCTCGACCGCCCTGAGGGTAATCCCCCTGTGCTTCGTTTCCACACATTGGGGGAGAATCCCCTGTGACATCATCATCGCTGGGCTAGTCCAACACCTACGTCTCCTCGGGTGGCGAGTTCCAAAGTAAACAGCAGAGCAGCCCACATCGTATCTCCTTTGTCTGTGTACATGAGTATCGATCGTTTGGATTTTGACTTTTTCTCTAACATGGATGTGACCGTGTGTGTGTGTTCTTATTTGTTGCACATTTGAACTGATCTCAATAAGATGTGTGTGTTCCAGCGCAGGGGATTAGAGGAGGAGGTGGAGGAGGAGTTGGAGGTAGAGGAGGAGGAGGAGGAGGAGGAGGAGGAGGAGGAGGAGGAGAAGGTAGAGGAGGAGGAGGAGGAGGAGGAGGAGGAGGAGGTAGAGGAGGAGGAGGAGGAGGAGGAGGAGGAGGAGGAGGAGAAGGTAGAGGAGGGGCAGGAGGAGGTAGAGGAGGTAGAGGAGGGGGAGGAGGGGGTAGAGGTGGTAGAGGAGGAGGTGGAAGAGGTAGAGGAGGAGGAGGAGGGGTTAAAGGAGGAGGTGGAGGTAGAGGAGGAGGAGGTAGAGGAGGGGGAGGAGGAGGAGGAAGAGGAAGAGGAGGGGGTAGAGGAGGAGCTGGAAGAGGTAGAGGAGGAGGTGGAGGTAGAGGAGGAGGAGGAGGTAGAGGAGGAGGAGGAGGTAGAGGAGGAGGATGCAGAGGAGGGGGAGGAGGAGGAAGAAGAAGAGGAGGGGGGAGGTGGAGGAGGTAGAGGAGGGAGAGGAGGAGGATGCAGAGGAGGGGGAGGAGGAGGAGGAAGAGGAAGAGGAGGGGGGAGGAGGAGGAGGAGGTAGAGGAGGGAGAGGAGAAGGTAGAGGAGGTAGAGGAGGAAGAGGAGGAGGAAGAGGTAGGGGGAGGAGGTAGAGGAGGAGGAGGAGGTAGAGGAGATGAGGAGGTAGAGGAGGAAGAGGAGGTAGAGGAGGAAGAGGAGGTAGAGGGGGTAGAGGAGGAAGAGGTAGGGGGGGAGGGGGAGGAGGTAGAGGAGGAGGAGGAGGTAGAGGAGGTAGAGGAGGTAGAGGAGGTAGAGGAGGGGAGGAGGAGGTAGAGGAGGAAGAGGAGGTAGAGGAGGTAGAGGAGGGGAGGAGGTAGAGGAAGGGAGGAGGAGGTAGAGGAGGGAGAGGAGGGGAGGAGGAGGTAGAGGAGGAAGAGGAGGTAGAGGAGGAGGAGGGGGTAGAGGAGGAAGAGGAGGTAGAGGAGAGGAGGGGGTAGAGGTGGTAGAGGAGGGGAGGAGGAGGTAGAGGAGGCGGGCCGCGGCTCACCCGTGCCCCCGTACTTGTCGGCCATGTTGATGTCCATGCCGGAGGTGAAGGACAGCATGGTGCGGATGACCTCATCACTGCCCTTGCCGGCAGCCCACATGAAGGCGGTGCGCCCCTCCAGGTCGGGCTCGTCCTTCACCGAGGGGTGCGACAGGAACACCCCCACCGTCTCCTTTGGGCCCGCACCCACACACACACACACACACACACAATATACACACAATGCATAAAAACAAACACACATACAGACAATATACAAGGACACACACACAATACATAAAACAAACAAACACACACACATAAAATATCTAACAGACACGCACAAACAATTCATAAGAACACACAGGCACACACAAAACATAACACACCCACACACATGCAAACATTATATGTAAGAAATCACACTCACACATACACACACAATATCGAACAACACACACTCACTCACGCACACACAATACATAAAAAGACACACACACAAACACACAGGCACACAAATGTCAACATACAGAATTGTGCCCTCTTCAATGGCACAGCAAACCCACATAGAAGCAAACTTAAGCAAATACAGTTGCAAGATTTAATACCTATTTGCGGGCACCACAAACCAAAAGAGTAACGGTCACGTCAGATCGATACAGGTCTCCCACGAGTCACTCACTAGTCACTCAGATCAGATGAAGTACTGCAGATGTGGTTTACATAGGTCTCATGAGTGTGTGTGTGTGTGTGTGTGAGTGTATGTGTTTGTGTGATAGCCACCCACGGCGTAGTTGCTCTGGGCTCCATAGTGAAGGGGCGTGGCTCCCTGGCTGTCGGACGGGATGGTGCCTGAGGTGTTCCTCTCCAGCAGCAGGTGCACGATCCTAGCATGGCCTGACACAGCATGACCACAACATACACGGACGTTAACAGAGGAAACATGTGGGACATGTTGATGTCGAGTTAATAACAACAGCAAAGGTAAAAAGGAGACCCTTTAGCAATGTTGTCATGTGTGGGAGCTAGGAGGCAACGTTTCTCTTGACCCAGATGGTCTCCTGACAAAGTGCCAAATTGTGGGTCCGCAGACATGCCACATATACCTGTAGTGCGCGGGAGGAGCGCGGACAGAGGCACCGCCCCAATGAACCAACTGTTATATGTAGGCCCCAGGGGCCTCGCGTGTTTTGAAGATCCTCCTAGACTGAACATCAGGACCAGCACACCTGAACCCAAAAAGGCGAGCCCATTGAAATGGCTCTCCATGTTACGGCGTCTGCCGTGGATGCTGGCAGGAGCTAGGATCACTCTGTGTGGTTTGCCTGTCTGTGTATTGTCCTGTTTTGTGGCGGAGCTAGCGGACTCCATTCTCTCCGGAGTCCTCCCTTCTCCGGCTCAACCACACACACACCTGTGGATCATCAGAATCAACGCTTCCTGCTCATCTACTCCGGCTTCTCAACCCTTCGTCGCCAGATCGTCAAACAGTCTACCTCCGTTAATAGCGTCCCTGGTCTCTATGTATCTTCGTCCTAATATGCTCTGCTCCTGTCCAGACCGCGTCTGACCGCCGCGGCGCTGTTCCTCCACGCTGCCTTCCTGGTTTCCACATCGACCCGGCTGGCCTTCTGCATCGACGAGCCTCCGCTCATCCCCATCGAGTAAACATTTGAGCTATACGACCCTCGTCTGTTGTCGACCCTCGGGCCGTAACGGGACACGTACGCGTTCCGGCTGCACGTTCCGCAGGACAACTCACCCAGCAGCGCGGCCCAGTGCAGCGGCGTTCTGAACAGGTTGTCGTACGCCGTGACGCTGCAGCCGTGGTACGAGGTCA
>NC_082392.1:7135228-7157728 GCF_031168955.1 Gadus macrocephalus
TGTGTGTGTGTGTGTGTGTGTGCATACGTGTTGTCTGTCCTCCTTATTCTCAGCCCAATTAGATCAGTAATCCCTGGCCTCACTCCCTGTCTCAGCCACTTATTGATCAGATGTCAGGGAGACAGGGTCTCCGTTGGTGAGGACCCCCGCCTCCCAGACCACACACAAACACACACACACACACTCATGCGCACGCACGCACAGACAGACACACACACACGCGAACCCACACACACAGACACACACACACACACACACACATACACACCCTCAAAACCTATTCCTATACCTTTATCTTTAGGTGGATGATATATAAATGATTAATTATAATCTTTGTGCCACTTTCATGCTACTTACCATGCTACTGAATGGTTAGCTATCAGTTCACCGCCTGTTCCATAACTTTGAGTAATATTGTAGTTTAAAACACACCATGTGCTTCTGGTGAAAGATACAGATGCACAAAGACAATCAAGGAGTTCGTCTTTTTATAGGTTGCCAATGACTTCAGGACTGACAGCCCGAAACCACCGCCACTAGGGGGCACTGACTTCCCACCACAGCTCTGACTCCAGATTCCTTGTTGTGTAGGAATAATCTTAACACCCACTCCCCCTGGAAGCCACCTGAGTCTCTCATCCGCTCACCTCCATCATAACTCCTCGGAGCTATACAATATCTGACCTTGTTATCCCATTCCTATAGGTGCTGGCCATTGTTTATTGGTAACTGTTTATTGTTCATTTGATGTACTCCAATTGTCCTTGTATGCATGTGATTGTTCAAGTAATGGATAAAAGTGTATGGTAAACAGAGGTGCATTCTGGACATGAACTAAATAGCGGGTAAGGTATTCCATTACCTTCTGTATCATGGTTCTTCCCACTCACGATACCATTCTCACCCGATGAATAGTATTATAAAATAGAATATAATAACAACATATTTTTGGATTCCATGCTTTATGTTTTTAACATATACATTTTTTTTTTAATGAAGTCCAAGGTGCATGGCTTTCTGTGATATTTATTGGGGATTCTAGGGAACGTATTCTATGGGCTTGTTTTGGACAAATGTCACACACATAACTGAAGTTTGGTTTGAGTTGTCATTCAGTGATCAAAAAGTAAGCTGATAAAGGTTTGCCAACTCAAAGCCCAAAGAAACAGCATTGGTAATAAATAAAAATGCTGCAGTAGATTATTTCTTTAAAAAATGAATAATAATTATCAATTGCGGGTCTTTTGTGGGCCACTGTGGGACAAGAGTGTCTCTTATTGTGTTTATATGCTCATGAGCTCTAGTGGTGTGTGTGAACTTCGTCTGTGTGTGTCTACAGCGTACCTTGTGTGCTGTGAGGTGCAGTGCGGTGCGCTGGCTGTGGTCTGTCTTGTTGACGGACGCTCCTGCCTTGAGCAGGGCCTCGGCACAGTCCAGCCGGTCCGCCAGCACGCAGTACATCAGAGGGGTCCGCCCAAACTGGTCCTCGTTGTCCCGTAGAGAGGGCTGGGCTACACACAACCACACGTGTCACACACGCACACGCACACGCACACGCACACACGCACACGCACACACACACACACACACACACACACACACACACACACACACACACACACACACACACAGGCTGAGTCTCAATTCAGGTAGGGTAAGGGATAAGGGGGAGGGCTAACATCCCCTTGAAGTTACAATTTCCGATGGGCACCCTTGCAACGCTACAGTTGTGAATTGCTCCCGCAACACCTTGCGTGAAAATGGAAAATGTTTTTTGAAAGTGTTTTCTGTTTTAATAATTATTAAATCAATGATGATGACCATCGCATTATCATTATGGCGCTTAATATTGTATAGGCATTTTCTTTATTCTTTATAACAAGCACAACCACCATAACCCCCGGAGCAGAGCTCCCGGGTTCACGCCGGGGGCTCCGTGCAGCAGGCTCCGCACCAGCACGGCCGCGTACGTTTACGTACGTTTACATGCACAGCTTAATCCTTTTAAAGCCATAGTTTGACTATGCTCTACAATTGGACAACTGCAATATTACATACATAAAACTTATCCGATTTCGCTTGTCCATAGATCGGTTAAAGGTGTTTACATGCATTTTACAAGTCTTGTTGAGGTCCGTCCATCCATCCATCCATCCATCCATCCATCCATCCATCCATCCATCCATCCATCCATCCATCCATCCATCCATCCATCCATCCATCCATCCATCCATCCATCCATCCATCCATCCATCCATCCATCCATCCATCCATCCATCCATCCATCCATCCATCCATCCATCCATCCATCCATCCATGGAATATTAGTTTGATTATATCACTGGTTCTTGTTTGTATGATATTTATGTTTTACATGGATGGCATACCAACTCAAGTTCTATGTTTGTTCTGGCTTTATATATTATGTTGATCTTGTATGTCCAAAATAAAGTGCAATATTGCAGTTCCTAACAGATTGTGAGCATGAATAAAATTGTTATCTAATTTCCATGTGGGTAAGGTTGCATTCCTAAGACATTCAAACTATACAGTAAAACTCCAGAGACAGATATTGTATCAAAATATCAAGAAAATTACATTAAAATAAAGATCAAACCCTGTCAACGACTACTAATGACATACTGTTGGGTCTTGAAGGGTTGTCGTCTCATTTCCTAGGGGTAGGGTTGAGGGGTAGGGTTAAGGGGTACGGTTAAGGGGTTGGGGTAGGGTTAAGGTGGAGATTTTTGGTAGAGCAAAGGAACGAGATTGGGCAATATTCACATATAAGACAGGAACTTCATCGACACGTCTATACCTTCATCACAACACATTCTCAGACTTCAAGCGACCTGATAACGATACAGCTGGTGGCTGAATGCCAAAGGGCCTCAAGAATACTTCATTTGTTAAACAACAGAACGCCCCCTCTGTCATCCTTCCATGACAGCCAAACAATGACAACGACATGTGACTGCACTCGGGACCACATGGTGAACCCCCTGACCTCTTCTGTGTGTGTGTGGGGTCATACCTGAGCGGGGGTGCTGTTGGGAGGGAGGGCCGCCCCACCGTGCTACTGACCTGTGATCAGCTTCAGCAGGGCGCTGCGGTCTCCGTTGACCGCCGCGGCGTGGACCGGGGAGCCCAGAGGGGACGGGGCCACGCTGGGGGCCTCGGAGGCCTGCAGCCCAAAATGAAACAGTGATACATATGTGTTTAGAATGATCTGGATCGAGGACTTGAGCATTGGACCCTTGGGGTTTGCAACCATAACCTTTTGGGTCTTGGAGTAAAACATCCAACCTATCCTCCACCTTTGGCTTTTGGGTGACACAGAAGCATCGAATATCACGATGTGTAGTGGTCTGCCAAATCAAGTATTTTCTTTATTTAAAATTGTTATCTTATCGTTCAGGTCAGGAATGCTAACCAACTGAAGTCCTATAGCAAAAGCAAGTGAGAAAACATCTCTGGGCTTATCAATCAATCAATCACTGCCATTTCATATTACCCCTGTCCCCCCCGTCTTCAAAATAAAATACAGCTATTACTCACTAACACAGATGCTTTCAAATAAGGGATTCTAATGTATGCTGACAGTGGTGAGTGTGTGTGTGTGTGTGTGTGTGTGTGTGTGTGTGTATGTGTGTGTGTGTGTGTGTGTGTGTGTGTGTGTGTGTGTATGTGTATTTCTCTGTGTGTATATGTGCACCCGGAGAGGGGGTTATCTCTTCCTGGCCCCACTTAACCGAAGCCCAGTGAAGGCTGGGTAATCTGCAGACAGGAAGCAGCTGGGGAGGGGAGACCCTGGCGGGGACTGTGTGAGTGTGTAAGAGGGGGGTCTCACTTCATGTCTTATTCATATCTCATTAATACTGCAGCAGGCCTTGGTGTGTGTGTGTGTGTGTGTGTGTGAGTGTGTGTGTGTGTGTGTGTGCTTGGATTTGCCTGTGTGTGTGCTTGGATTTGACTGTGTGTGTGTGTGTGTGTGTGTGTGTGTGTGTGTGTGTGTGTGTGTGTGTGTGTGTGTGTGTGTACTGAGAGATGTGCAACTTGCCCTGCGGGGCGTAACACAGAAATCAATTATTGCTCCTAAACACATAAACGCCAGAGACACACGCGCAGTCCAGGATTTTGGGTTTCTCCCAGACATTTTCATTAACAGCAAATATGACAGGGCTGACTCACTGTCCATGGGCAGAGGTTATTTAGAATAGATTCAAAAAACAAATGTGAAGCCCACCTCCCTCCACACACATGTAAGAAACTGCATATACTGTCCTCCTCCTCCATAAACATGAGCATATTCATAACACAGCTTTAGCATATCAGCACATGCTAGGCCCAGGCCGACCCTCTCTGGTTCCTCAGTGTTTAGGGTGTGGTGGTGGTGACCTGATGGCCCAGGTCAGCACCCTGAGATACTCCCCAGAGAAGGCTGGGGAGACAGGGAAGACCACTGAGCTCTTCATCCTCCTACTCCTCCTCCTCCTCCCCGTCCCTCCCTGCCGCCACCTCGTAAAGCCTGCTCCTGTAGACACTGCGTGCCGCATGGCAATTACCCATCATGCTCGCTGCCTTCTCACGCTCTGCCAAGTAACCCCGTTTTGTCCCAGAGAGGGTTAACCAAGGTTAGTTACAGAGTTAAGTGAGGTACTACAGGTAAGTGCAGTAGTTTATGGTTGTGGGTCAATGTTAGTGCATGTGTGCTCCTAGATGTGTGTTTTTGTGTGGGCGCAGGCACTTGTGTTTGTGTGAGTGAGTGTGTATGTGACACATGTGCCTAGTCATGGGAAGTGATTTTGCGTGAGAGCAAATTTTTACAGGGGCTTCAGCCAAATCCGCCACAAACTCTTCTAATTTGGAAAGATTGCAGTCACTCGCATGCGCATGCATTCTCTTTTTCTATCAGATGCACGTACGTACACACACACACACACACACACACACACACACACACAAACACAGGATTTCTTAATCTGATCTAATATACAACACATGCTGAAATAAAAATGATGCCATATGGCCGTACCTTCAAAACACAGTATTTGTACATTGTCTTCTGGTGTTAACAACCTATTAGACAGGGAGCCAAATTAAGCAATCTGCCCTCTACTGTTTGATGTGTTTTGTTTTATAGTCACATCCAGGGCTGCCTAAAAATGTTCACTTCCACTTTCTGTTCACCCACCTGAACTTTTGAGAATTATAGGATGCCCCCAGCTGCTAAAATAGAAATAGGAATCAATCTGATAATAATAGGAAACATAAAAGCCCCAAACAATGCCTAATCTTTTTAGGTTGTTGATTGAAATTCTCATAGACAGTGGGAGTAAGAAGTCAGTAGTTCACAAGTGCCACACTGCTTTTCAGCTGCACCCGTCGTGTGTTAGAATTTGTCTAAAAAGCTTTTTTTTGGGGGGGTGGGGGGTGGGGAGGGCAGTGTTAAAATTTTAACAAAAGTAGAAAAAGCCCAGGTCCTGGGGAGAGCTTTGGGTGGGCTTTGATGCTAGTTCCTCTGGGAGTCCTCGGCTCATTAATATGAAGACAATAACGCAGAGTCCGCCATCGATCGGCGGGGTCTGGGCTGGACGCTGCTCCTGGAGAACCACTATTGATCTGTGGTGATGCTGACATTATTTAGACCTGTATTCATATTTTGCGCCCTCGTCACCTGAGTGCGTTAAACAAAGGATCAACGCACCCCCCCCCCCCACTCTACAGAATCCTTTCAGTTACACTACAGGAATGTTTGGCCACATACGCAGTCGAAAGAACCAAGGCTTTATTAAGTGAAGACAAATGCAGAGCGGCCTAAACAGGAAGCGGGGGTTTCATCTGGGGTGCCAGTCTGGTTTTGATAGACTAGACGGTTGAGCACGTTGGGTAAAGCAGTGGGGAAGTTGGGCCTGGGGCCCATTCTCTTGTTCCACATGAAAACTCACACACATACACATAATAACACACAGATAAATGACTGTAAAAGTACACCAACATTGTGTGTGTGAAAAAAAGTGAGGGGGGGGGGGGGAGATGGGGCATATGTCTAGGGCACAGGTCTGCGTGCCTACTTTTGAGTGGCATATAAAGAGGTGGCAAGACAGATAACATCTGCCCATGGGGACGCCCTATCGGGAGTTCTGTTTCTTGGCTTCCTGCTTCCCCCAGGACCAATGAGCTACCTAGGGTGGGCTCCAAGCCCTTGGGCACTGTGGGGCCAATCGGCGGGGAGGAAAGGGTTGAGTGACACATATATCAGCTAATTTACATCATTACCACAATGCATCCCTACAAATGAGCCCCCAGGGTCACAGCCAATCACCTGGGAGAGTAATGCAATTAGGCGGGACCACGGCTGTCAATCTTGCCGCCACGGGGGTCAGGTGCTTATGCCTGTGGCTAACACACCACTGATATGGGGTCTGTCTTCCTCTACCCCACCTACAAATGTGTGTTTGTCCGTTTGTGTGTGTGTGTGTGTGTGTGTGTGTGTGTGTGTGTGTGTGTGTGTGTGTGTGTGTGTGTGCGTGTGTGCGTGTGTGTGTGTGTGTGTGTGTGTGTGTGTGTGTGTGTGTGTGTGTGTGTGTGTGTGTGTGTGTGTGTGAGCAAGTACACACACGTGATGCCTGCACATGAGGAACAACAGTAAGCACAGTGAGAGGTTGAGGTAGGGTCTGTAAGGCAGGGTGTTGCACAGTGGAGGCAGTTTCTCTGTGGCTCTCCGGAGGCATCACATAGGGGGGGGGGCTCAGGCAGAGAGGGTGTGTACTCCAGGGAGCCTAAGATTGACTTGGGCTCTCCAAGGACTTATATGTGTGTGTGTGTGTGTGTGTGTGTCTGTGCATGTGCGTTTGTGTGTGTGTGTGTGTGTGTGTGTGTGTGTGTGTGTGTGTGTGTGTGTGTGTGTGTGTGTGTGTGTGTGTGTGTGTGTGTGCACGCCCGTGCGTGCATGCGTGTGTGTCAGTGTTCACTCAAGCCCACTGGGGCCACTGAGTGTTGTTGATGCTCTCGGTGTGGGAGAGGAGCAGGGACCACAACAACAACCAGGAGAGGAGGCAGAACCAAACCTCCCACCGCTGTGGACGGAGCCCAGCAGGTGACTCAAAGCCAACCAATCGCATTCTGCTCTTTAACACGGCTTATCCGTGTCTGAATATGATATAGCATACGGGAACATTGAACTGAGTCAATAGACCTCTGCACCACATCATGTGGAACATTGTGTGTTTGTGTGTATTCATACTCATTGATCCTTCTGATGATGTGCCAGTCATTACTACCGATCAATCATAGTCATTGATAACCGACTGCGGCCTGTGTCTCCAATGAATTCCTCCATACTTTGGCTGTTGATGAGCCTCTACAAAAGCACAATGGAGCACCCTTCTATAGAGCAGGGCCCAGAACGCCCTTCCACTGACCTTGTGGAGTTTGGCTTCTCTTGTCTGAGCGGTTAGGGCACTACTGAGAAAGGGCCTCTGAAAGTTAAGATGGCAGGAGTGTTGTGACAACGTCCCATTATATCACTAATGAGGCTGCCTCAGGAGAGAGGGAGACAGGGGAGGGGCGAGGGAGAGAGACAGAGTGAGAGAGAGGGTGGGTGGGTGGATTGTGGTGTGGGGGGCGGGGGGGGCGGTGTTGGGAGACAGAGATCAGCTCGGGGACTTGTTCATCTCCTTCTCCGTCCCCCCATTTTCCCTCCATCCCACTCCCCACACCTCACAGACTAATTGGACTAAAACTGTGATCTAATTAAATGTCCAATTAGAGTGCAGAAAGCCGTGTGCCCGCCGGCGAATCAGAGCAGAGGGACATAATCAGCTGGAAAAACAAACAAAAAAATCGATGGGGGAGGGGCTAGAGAGATGGGGAAAACAAGATGGACACATAAAATCATGAGTGAGTGAGTGGACAGTGGTCCGGGGGCAGATTAGGCCAAGCTGTAAAGCAACGAGGGACCGGGCATCACATCTTTAGACATAAAGCCAATTTTGACAAAATAATATGAATATGGTAATCTTCAGAACCTGCTATTATTAACTTGGTTTAGAAATTACTTTTTCATTACCCATGGTATATAGAGTTATGGAGAGTATATTTAGGCAAAAATATGAACTGCCTGATAGCAGAACCATGGCTAATTGCTTGTGTCATTGGGTGTATGATGACAAAAACAAATCTGCTCCTTAAATGTAAATGCATTTGTAGCTGGCCCTTTTACACACACACACACACACACACACACACACACACACACACACACACACACACACACACACACACACACACACACACACACACACACACACACACACACACACACACACACACACACACACACACACACAGGTGAGCGATAGGAGGCATGCAAAGAAAAGAAGAGAAGAAGCCAAACAAAAAGCACTAGATTTAATTTTTCAGTTACTCCATCTGTGAGTTAATCACACACTGGGAACCCCCTATGGGCAGATTCAGCCCATCAAATATTAATGCCAGGATTCAATTCAACAGGCCATCTTTACTCTCATTACAATCTTCCTTTCTTTACACACTGATGGGTCTGTAACAGAAGCACTATGTATATCAGGGGGATAATGTTCAAGCAAAATTGAAAGGGTCTGTTTTCTAGGGTCCCATTTAACCCTAACTCTGGCCTGTGTTGTGGTGTTAGAGATAAACACCTGCAAGCTTTTACACTTGCATGCTTTTGAAGGGAAAGATGAACAGTCAAATGACAGCGGAGTCAATCGTGGTGGGGGGAGATTGTGCCGTGGAATTAGAATCCATCCAGTTATCCAACATCTAAAAATATGAATTATGTTATTACACAGCACATTTCTGTGGCAAACCCACTTAATTTCTTATTTTTTGTCTTGGTTTCTGCATGGTGTGTGTGTGTGTGTGTGTGTGTGTGTGTGTGTGTGTGTGTGTGTGTGTGTGTGTGTGTGTGTGTGTGTGTGTGTGTGTGTGTGTGTGTGTGTGTGTGTGTGTGTGTGTGTCTTTTGGCCTCTAACCATTGTGGAGTTGGGTGCCTTATCAGATGTTTCCCAGGTCAGTCCATCCTCTGTAGGTCTGGATGTTTCTCCAGGTCCCCCACCTTGCCTATCCCTGCCTCCTATGGAACAGAAAAAGAGGACACTCCTAACCCCTGGACTGCGCACCTGTTAATTTTCTAAGCGCCAAAGTACACAAGCGGTTTACAGATAAAATAGCAGTCTGAGACATTGATTCAATGTCAGGATGTCAGAGATGTCCATGACAAATTATTTTATGTTGCAGTTTTACAATTTACTGACTCACAGGGATTTTTTTAAAGATAGGTGTACTGTACAGCTTATTGAGCAGATGGAGTTTTGCTCAAGGAGGCTTTTCAGAAGATGGACATTGGGGTTTGAGCACAAAACCTTTCGCCCATAACACAAGGGCTTTTGCTTTGTAGATACATAGTCATGCACTGTTTTGTATTCATGGTTAAACATATTGGCAACTGTCAACAACATATAATCACATATTTAACTTAACTTTGACACTTGAACATATCTACGAATGCACAATGGGAATACTTGATAGGCCTTTTTAGACAGTTGACTACTGTCAACTGTAACAACACATTGGCATATTGATGATATGAAGAGATATCGTATTACACAGATAACATTACACAGTATACCAAAAATGATGCAACTCACCCCGTATAACAGAAATCACTACTTCATAACCGTGCTATTAAACAGATTTGAACAAATTCCAAACATATCTTAAGTTAGTTTCGTGATGATGTCTTTATGGTATAAATTCCCTCTTCAACTGTAAGTTTAATTGCACAGAGTGTATCTCCTTATGTCTACCCAGATGCTTTTAAGAAAGTTTTCTTCTTCCATACGCGTTCCGTTGGTTTGCAAACGTTGGATTGACCCATGACTACAACTCCCATAATCCTCACTTCACCAACACACGGCCATGATTGAAGTCTTCACATAATCAAAGCTAACCCACTATCAGGTGTATACAACTACAATCCCCACAAAGCTTAGCAGAAAGCCGGAAGTAGCACCTCAGTTCCGGTGTTACCGTGAGATGGGCTCGCCGTCCGTTTCCTGCTGTAGTGAGGAGAGCGGCGTCGAGAGAGACTGGGAACACACAGCCACCTTATAACACTCATCACTTGTATTATACAATGAAACTCTTACCGGCATTGCCCTATCTCGATATCCGCTTCTTCACTTCAATATTACTGGTAAGCGCATGAATTTTTGCTTTGTAAAGTAAAATAAAATGTCTTAGCTGTGGTGAGCTAACCCTAGCCGGTCAGGTTAGCTCACCGTAGCCGTCATATAAACTATCGGCAGGGGAGAGATGGGTCACTATTTAGCAAATAGCAAGTTCATCCAAGTAGCCCATATACAAAAACCGGAAAACTAGACCTCCCAGATCGTAAGATACCTGTCAAATTAAACTATAATATAAACGGCCTAGCACACATCCCAATGATCATATGTGTGGTTCACACGTCACAGGGCCGGTTAGCATGTTTAATCGCTGTTAACTGGTGTTTGTTTTTTATTGAGAATTATGTCGCTTATTTGGAGATATATTGCACATTTCTCAGTGGATTCCGTGCAGCTGTGTCTCTCCTCCGGAGTGATGCTGGTCGCTGGGTGAATTCCTCTGTTGTGGCTCATTCTGATTGGCTGACAACCCGGAACAGGACACAGCCGCAGCTGTGTGATGTTTGAGTTTAGGCCTTAAATTAAAACTTTATATTTTGAATGAATATCTGGTCTCCCAGGAAATTATATGATCCTAACAACATGAATGATCGTGTCAGTGGATCAATACACATAGTGTACGGTTAACACTATGTGTTGTTCCGCCTGTCATGGACAGGCGGAACCAGTTGAACTGCACCGCTGGCTCTGTTGGTTATGGTTTAGTAACATAGTGTATGTATATGAGACGCGCCTCATTATTTGTGTAGGAAAACTACCCTGGAACAAGTCTAGCGCATGCGTAGCCGTTCTCTGATATGCAAATGACGTTACTGTGACACCTAGACAACACTGAGTGTTCATCCTATCATCACAAGCTATACTGACAGAGCTAAGTTGACAAAGATGTCCGGTTGGAGAAGGATGTCAGCAGTGTTTAGATGAGAGCAAAGCCTGCTCAATGTATTAACAACGCCATAATAGCTGTGATGGTTTAGAAGTTTATACCAAATTGAATATAACATGGTAGGCCAGAAAAGCCAATGTTTGATTACCATCTTTCATGACCATATTTTCCAACATGTCGGGACCCTAGAGTATTAGGCAAAATTAGATGCGTTACTTAATTGCTTGAGTAAAATGAAAGTGCATTGAAAATAGTGTTACTTTCCATGTGTGTACTTGCAAAACAACAGAAAAAGGTTTTTGGGCCAAAAAATATGTAATTTATTTTAAGGATATCAAAGTATTGAATGATCCTGACCTGTGCCTCTACCTCTGCTAGACACCAGGCGTGCCCTAACACTGCGTCAACCCGCTTTGTCTATAGGTGATGGGCCTCTCTACCCCTGGGAAGGCAGAGATCACCAGTCTTGACACAGGCAACATTGAGGAAATTCTCAGTAAGTCCTCATACATTTTTAGTTTCCATTATCTTAACTATCTTAACTGCGAAATATAGCTTGATTGAACTTGACATAGTGAGCTGACTACGATGCCTATCATATCGTTTGCAGATAATGCTGGGGTGGCATTAGTCAACTTCTATGCAGATTGGTAAGTCTATGCTTGTCCTGTTCTCTAGGACATATTTTTTTTTATTATCAATGCAATTTTATGGATTCATTATTTTACATTTAATCTGTGCATGTCAGGCTTGATAGTTTGTCTTACCTTGGTAAAATGCTTCAATCAAAGAGCTGTCTCTGATTACATTTCTTTCTCATTTTTCTGTTCATGTATCATTTGTTACACTTTAAACATGTTAAAGACAGTGATAGGGCGATATTGCCACTGTTATATTAAAGGTTCTATGGGGCTCATGTAGTTGCCGCTGTATCACAGGTGTCGATTCAGCCAAATGCTCCATCCCATCTTTGAGGAGGCCTCCAACCTGGCCAGGGAGGAGTACCCTGACATCACGCAGGTGGTCTTCGCCCGTGTCGACTGTGACCAACATTGTAAGTCTGTCTTGAGTATGTCGGTTGGTGGCGGCCCTACATTAGTATCTTTGTAAAATGTGTGGACTGAATTCTGATTCAAAAGTCTAAAGGTAAAGGTACCTGTAAGAAAGTCAGGATAGTGCTTGTCATGGCAACACTAAGATGCAGCAAAGAGATTTAAACATTAGTTTGATATTAAGTCTTTTGCTCCCCTGTTTATCCAAGTTTCGGACAGTGACACACACACACACACACACACACACACACACACACACACACACACACACACACACACACACACACACACACACACACACACACACACACACACACACACACACACACACACACACACACACACACACACACACACACACACACACACACACACACACACACACACACACACACACCGAATAGTCCGAATAACCACACAGCTGCTCTGCTTTGCCATGTCCCCTATATGAATGCATAGATGCTGAGCACACCAAAGCAGTGGCACATGAACCGCCAGCCGCAGCCTTTTGAGATAAAGCAAATTAAATAGAATTATTGATGACCTGCAAACTGTTTGAAGACTAATGACAAAACTACTGCTGCCTGTGAAGACTGGAGGCTTAGAGACACCCCGCGGAGAGATTGACACACACAAGCACACGCACACTGACACACTCTTACACCCCCCCACACACACACACACACACACACACTCAAGCACACAAATTCATTCACTGTGTGCCAAGAGAATATTTACTCTTGGTGGGGGGCAGCTTTTATGTAGCAGATCAGAGCGCAGCCTTTACTGAAGTCAGTGTTTCCCGGCTGCAGTTTATCTCTTGTCTGTGTGCAGCCCCACCCACCCACTTGTTTACATTTTTTCTCTACTTTTCATTTAATATATTTTTTCTGGTCACTCTTTAGCGGACATCGCCCAGAGGTACCGCATATCAAAGTACCCGACACTGAAGTTGTTCCGTAATGGAATGATGATGAAGAGGGAGTATAGGGGCCAGAGGTCGGTGGCGGCCATCGCCGACTTTATCCGCCAGCAGAAGGTGGACCCCATCAAAGAGGTCAACTCCCTGGAGGAGCTGAATAAAGTGGATGTGAGTTTGACATGAGTAAAAATAAATATATAAAGTGACATCTATGCTGCGGGCCCTTGATGGCCGTTCTATACGAGATGGGATGTTTGCCTCTTTTTCACGTCCCATCTGTGCTTCTCCTTCTCTGGGTCATCAGAGGAGCAAGAGAAACATCATAGGTTACTTTGAAACAAAGGACTCGGACGGCTACCACACATTCGAGAAGGTGGCCAACATCCTTCGAGACGACTGCGTGTTCTTTGCTGCCTTCGGGTAAGACCGAATGACTGCACGCCCAAGCTTGTTTGATCAGCTCCCCAAAGGCTCACCTCACAAAACCTGTTCCAGCCCATTGATTGGTTTAATCGTGACCACTACATTGACATGAAGATTAATTTCAGGATTTAGTTCATGACTTATTGGCTGATTACTTTTCTCTACCCTCCCTAGTGAGGTGTCCCAGACGGAGCGCTTCAGCGGAGACAATGTGATCTTCAAGCCCGTGGGTGAGGCCGTCCCAGACATGGTCTTCCTGGGCTCCTTACCTAGCTTTGACCTCAGCTACGCCTGGACCCAGGACAAGTGTGTCCCACTCGTCAGGGAAATCACATTTGAAAACGGAGAGGTGTGTGTTCTTTATGCCTCCACGCACGCATCCACATGTCCTGGTGGTATAGGGTGATGGTGGAAACACAGGCCATTGGAGATACCGTGACTTTTCTCTTCCTGTGGTTTTCCTCCAGGAACTGACAGAAGAAGGGATCCCCTTCCTCATCTTGTTCCACGTCAAGGAAGACACGGAGAGCTTGGAGCAATTCCAACAGGAAGTGGCCCGCCAGCTAATCAGTGAAAAAGGTGCGCCACAGGGCAGAACAGTGATCACGTGTGGAAGCCACAACTTCTCTTGTCTATGCGGGCAGACACTTTGGCTGGTGGTGCTGTGGAGTCTCATTGTGGAACAGGAATGACTGCTCCTAGTGTCAACAAAGGACCAGTATATGGTTTGGCGTGTGTTGACTCCTTCCTCGTTCCACAGGCTCTATAAACTTCCTGCATGCAGATTGCGAAAAGTTCCGCCATCCATTGCTGCACATCCAGAAGACCCCCGCCGAGTGTCCCGTCATTGCCATCGACTCCTTCAGACATATGTATGTCTTCCCCGAGTTCAAAGACGTCATGTAAGTACTACATTTATCTACAACCTTTTTATCCATAGACGAGGCACTACAAATAGGACACACACACTAGGGATGGGCAAAATGATTATTTTCCGGGAACTAGTTCTTTCAGTTCAGTTCACTATAACGATTCGTTTATTTGATTCGGTCGTTTTGATTCGTTCGTTACGTCAGATTACATCTTAAAAAAAATAAAAAATAAAAATGACCATTTTTTTAATTGGTCATGGGTCTGGATAGGACCGTCAAGACCGCAGTCCGCCGTTTGGAGATGCCTGCTATATAGTATATCGAACGTCCCACCAATATTTATACCACTTGCTTACTCTATATTTCATTCATGGTTTTACATTTATAATTTTATTTTACTTTACATTTAATTCTTCATTGTTCAGGCATTACAGAACTTGCATGGTCATAAATAAAAAATACGAACTGCAGTTTAATTTCTTTGTTTGTTCTTAAATTGATGTAGAATGGAGCAAAGACTCCTGGGATTGGGAAATGCGTTTATCCAATAAACAGATGGAGGGTTAGGCAGACAGAGAAAGCGCGCATATTCGACGGTACCGCCTTGTCATTGGTTTACCCAGGTGCCATTCCAACACCATTGCTACCTCTCATTGGCTGAATCTTTGAGCACGTTGTAGACTCAATCAATATAAGTCGCGGGGAGATGGAGCTCTGTTCGTTTGTATATTTTATTTTCGTGACCATATGTTTGGTTTATGTTAAAAAAAAAAAGAATCAAAGAACCAGTTCTTCTTGTTTTGGGGAACCAGTTCTTGTCGTTCATGTTCGGGATTCGTTCGTTGTAACGAATCAGTCGCGACACACACACACACACACACACACACACAGACACACACACACACACACACACACACACACACACACACACACACACACACACACACACACACACACACACACACACACACACACACACACACACACACACACACACACACACACACACACTCCAAGCAGAGATGTCACACCTTTGGAATCAGTCCTTTATTAATGGGCCAGGACACTGGTGCTAATGTGACATGATTTGGCACGTGCAATTAGGGCTAAACTAATCCAGTCTAATCTGATTTAATCCTATTTATTCTGCCCACCAACACTCTGTCCCCCATCCTCTCCAATCATGGTTTGATCAGATAGGCGTAGCCCGGAGGACCAAGCAACCCCCCGTCCCATTCAAGCAACCTAATTTCATCACATCACTATCTCTGCCACCAGTGCATGTGGCACACACAGCCTGTAATGACATTAGTGCAACGTATGGTGTGTGTGTATGTATATACAAAAGCCTTGTGTTGGGCGCTGTACTGACACACAGCTAGCTTTAATTGTTGGGCTTTCCTGTTCTACCAGGCTATTGTCACATGGCCTTCCATCATTAATAAAGCACACTTCAAAGCGTTGTGTTAATGTGGATTAATGTTGCCACGGGACCCGTCCCGGGAGATTAATGTCTCTTATTGCTTGTCCACAGTAATATTGTTTTATTTTAACGCTGGGGTCCAGAATTGCCGCCCTTTCCCTGTGTGTGTGGGAATGTGCCAGGGATGAAGCCGCGAGGCAGACAGCTAATATGATAGTGCTTTCTGCGTGTCAAATTCAGGATCCATGGCAAGCTGAGACAGTTTGTGCTGGACCTCCACTCTGGGAAGCTACATCGAGAGTTCCACCACGGACCTGACCCCACAGACAGCACGCCAGGACAGGTGAGACCCCCAACAGGGACCACCGGCTACTTAAACAACCCCGCTGCCGCATTGCCCCATTGCCCCATTGGCGCTAAGCCAAGTGTGTCTCTGTGTGTGTGTGTGTTTTTGATCCAGGAGGACATGATAGAAGTGGTGGCCAGCAACCCCCCAGAGAGCTCCTTCCAGAAGCTGGCCCCCAGCGAAACCCGCTACACCATCCTAAGCAGGGACCGCGATGAGCTGTGACCTCCACCCAGCGCATCACACTGATCTCTAGTCTCCACGCCGCGCCCCGGGGCCAGGGAGGGGAGGAGTGGGAGGGGGTCGGGACAGGCCAGCGGGACACAACAGCAACACCAATACCCTTACTGAAGAAATAGGAGGAGATGGAGGAGTGCAGTCCAAGACACAGCTGTGTTGGGATAACCTATATTTTCATAACTCTTAGACGTACAATTTTTATTTGGATAAACGGAGGGAGGGCGATGTTAAAGGCGGGCTTAGGACATCAAAAATGTGTTTTTACTTTTTTTTTTTGGCGCTTGTAAATATGTGTGTGCTACGTCGGCGTGTCTGTCATCATGGTCTAAATTAAACGCAGAGTTTTCTTTATTTTATTTTTGTTGTTTGTAAAAAAACAAACCAAGGTGGGCTCCCTCACTCCAGGTCTCTGGTTCAGTTCTGTGGGTTTTCCAGTACAGTCAGTACAGTGTGTCCTTGGCTTCAGATTTCTACCCAAATCCATTTGTGTAGCGCAATGTACAATAACATGTTAGTTTGAAGTAGCGACTTCTCTGTGAGTTCTCGTGCATATCGGCCTCTTAACACCGTAGATAATTTGACAAGATAATAAAAGACCTGTGACCCCAATAAAATAAGCTGGGGCGGCCTGTTGCCACTCACCCTGAATGGTACTAAATGGTTATGGATGGGGTCGTGTTTCCCTTGAAGTTCTGAAACATGGCCCTGAATTATTGCAATGTCTGGTTTAACCCGTCTTTGCTGAGAAGGGCTTCCCCCTCTCTCATGTTTGACCCCAGCTACCAGACAGCTTCCTGATGGGAGCACAAGGTCTGCAGCCTGGGAGGATTTGATTCTTATTTCTTCATAGAAGGCTCCTCATTTGATTCCCCCCCCCACCGTTTGCAAGATCCAGGCCCGTTTCAATGGGCTGTGTTGTAGGGTAACTCGAGGCATTGGGACAAAGTTGTTAGTTCGATGCTGTGCACCTTTGCCTTCTTTTTATTATTTTTTTCCAACAGGCCCACGGCAGCCTGCATGTTGATGTAAACAAAGGGAGCGTTGGGGGAAATAGGGGACGGTGAGCAACATTTTTAAAAATCAAGTCATCACATCATGAGAGTAGCCGACTTGAAAAGATTAAATTAAAACCATTTTACAAGATAGTTTGTTGTCCGACTTCTTATTTTTGTGTCTACTTATTCATACAGTGACTGGGTTTATGCTGAGGGTCAAGAAGGTGGAAAATATCCATTTTAATTTGGCAATTAAAGGGCAGCATTAGAATGGCATGTTTGGATCAATGACGTGATCTCGTTAGGCACTTTTATACAGTTATTAATTTACATATTCAAATCTCATCCATATATGAAACAAGTAGTGCTATAGTTTTGATGTTTAAAGTAGGACAGCATTTCACAGAAGAGGGAGGGAATCAATCTTGAAGAATACAAGTATATATTGCATTGAATAACTAAAGCTTTCCAGAAAAACGATAGAGGTTGACGAAAAACAATCAAGTTAGTGTTGATAGTGCCATGACTTCCACTCTGCTTTCCAAGGCACAGCAACCGCATGCTGTAGTGTGACTCATGAGACAGCCGTCCCCTGTTGTCGCCAACAGCGGAGCGGGTGTCCCGACCCCGCTGTAGAACTGTCTCTTCAGTCGCTCTTCTCGGGGGGCTTGTGGTCAGGCGGTGCGTTCAGCCGCTTCATCTGCAGCTCCACCGTGGCTTTGCGCTGCTTCTGGACCAGGCTCCCCCCAGCGAAGCCCAGCGCGCCGCCCCCCAGGGCCGCCGCAATCCCGGCGGCTTTGAACCCCGCCAGCAGGCCGATGGGACCCCCAAGCACCCCACCCAGAAGGGCCCCTGCCATGGGCAGCAGGGCCAACTTGTAGCCCGCCGCCTGCAGACAGACAGAAAGAGGGACTTGTTTATGTATATATTTGATAGGATGAATACATATTACATTCTGCCGAGAAAAAGATACACTGGCACACACACACAAGCCTTTGGAGTTGTGAGTCCTTTGAGGCTGCTAGACCTCGTTTAGCGATACAAGACGCGTATATTCTTTAATGATTGATCACACATTGACACACGGAACAGGGGAGAGGAATTCAAATAGGTCTACACCCCAGCCGGACGGCTTCAAAGAGCGTTGGTTTTATTATTAGTATTATTATTATCTCTGTTAGTGAGGAATCTGAGAGATGTGGGGCCCTGCCCCCGTTATTACAGCCTTATCATCACAGCAGAAGGTGCTCTTTAAGGTTGATGGCAATTAATAGGAGTTCTGACCACACACACACACACACACACACACACACACACACACACACACACACACACACACACACACACACCTTGATTATCCATCACCATTAATCCGGTTCAAAAGCTTGCGTCCCTCGTCCCAGCCCATGGCCGTCGAGGTAATTTTAATTTAATCAGAGTTCAGTTGAAAGGGTTTTGGGTTGAAGTCGGAAAAAAAGATGGCGAAGGTCTGAGCAATTGTGAACGCAAAGGCGTGCGTTAATGTTGTCTGAACCGATGACAGATAACCGCGGTTCAAACACACGCCGAAACATCTAACATGGCTTTCATCTTCTATATCTCCCTGAACCTCCTCTCCTTAGACCAGCTCAGCTGACACATGGAGCAAATGTCACCTTAAACGTCTGTCCCTATTTATCATTTTGTGACATATGGAGAAATTGCTCAACAATAAACCTCTAACAGATCATTAATAAACATGGATTAAATTCAGCACTGAGGTGTGACTCTTTGTGTGACCGTGTTATTAGTTTCAAACATTTTTAAACATACCCCTGATTTGAGCTTACGTGAACTGATCCGCACAACCATGCAAATCTTTTTGCATGGTTTGACCATAGCTGGTATGTGACTTAAACATATAGAGAGACATCTTCCTAATGCAAGACACAGCTTGAGATCGAACCAACGTCGGTCGGTCCAACTTCTGATTCAGATGTGTATTCCAAAAAAGAAATCGTGTGACACAATTCAATAAGAAAATAAGTAAGAAGAAAAAATGGAGTTAATATTTCAGCCCACTACTCTCAAAAAATAAATAAATCAAATAAAACGAATAAACTAGTACACTACACCATGTGCTGTGGTGGTCCCACGCGGCATAAGGCCAGCTGGTTTGGGTGTCCTTATGGGCTTGCCCGTGGTCAACGTGCACCATGGACGCACTGGTAGTTTAGATAACATACAGAAATGGTAAATGGACTTCATTTATACAGTGCTTTTCTCACCAGTGGCCACTCTAAGCGATTTTTCAATATTGCCTCACATTCACCCATTCATGAACACATTCACACACCGACGGCGGTGTCAGCCATGCAAGGCGACAGCCTTGGGAGCAGGGTGAGAAGTCTTGCTCAGGGACACCTCTACCCTCCAGGGATCGAAATAGCAACCTTTCGGTTACCAGCCAACCAGATCTACCTCCTGAGCCACATGCCGCCCATAACCGTTCCTAGGAAGCTAACATCAGGAGTCCCTCATGGCTAGGGTCGTTCAGTTTAAGGATGCAGGGGTATCCAGTGGTTAGGATGGCTGAATCCCAGCTGAAAGGACTGGGTATTACAGAAAAAAGGTTTGGAAATGAAATTACATTATGGAGGCTTGTGAGTGGAAGGCCGACACGGCTCTGTACTGAAGCTGTGTAAGGGAACTGAATGTGGTCTCCACATTCATGGCAGTGCCCTTGAGCAGGGCTTGATTCAATACCTCAAATCAAAAGGATGAAATAACATCCTCCCATTTTGTATGCCAATCTTTTGATTCAAAATACACCCCTTAATGAAGTAAGATACATGATGAATGCCATTTTACATTGCCGCCCAACGATTGTTTTGATATATTTGCTTTCCGATAAAACATCGCACTGTTTCATCTGTCTTTTGATATGAACTCGTCCACGACAAATGAGACACATCCATTGTATGCAAGGTTTATTCTATTCACTTGTTGTCATTATACACAAGTTGGATTGTTTATTATGTGTTGTGTGAAATATCTTTTAAAGATTTCTGCCGCTAAAATCCATGTGAGGATTTTAACACACACACACACACACACACACACACACACACACACACACACACACACACACACACACACACACACACACACACACACACACACACACACACACACACACACACACACACACACACACACGGCCTGGTCAACACTCTTATCCTGTGTCTCCATCAGTCATCCTTCCCTTTCCTCTACCCTCTCTATTTCCTTAATTGCAGCTTTCCTTCGTATTTGAGCAGATCAATAGGGACAAACGCTGTGGAATGGCTGGGAGGCAAAGTGCCATCGATCTCTCCATCTCGGAAACATCACTCTCTCACACACACACACACACACACACACACACACACTCGGCAACTGGTGCACGTACACACCTTCCCCAGGCTCCTGGTCCCCTCCACCACGTTGGCAGCTGCTGTGTTGACGTTGTCTTCTATGCTGTCAATCTTCTCCTGCTGGGACTGATGGACAGGGTTATACACTGGAGACCCCCCCCGCCCCCCCCCCCCCCCACACACACATATTTATAAACATTTAAACACGCATGCATAAACACAATCACACGCATGCATGCACAAACACACAAACACGCACACTTTCTCTCTGTCACCAACACACACACACGCACACAAGCACCCGGAATATGCATGTGCCAATGGCCTGAACCATATTTTGTAATTAACATATTTGTGTAACCGATATTGCAAAATGAAAAACATGGCATTCTGCATATAAAAGACAGCATAGAAACAGAATAGAAGAACATGTGTGGATAACATGTTGAGTTCTGAACGTGATAGCAGATTAAAAGTCTGGCCCAGCCTTCCTCTTAACAGCCTGATTCTACTTAATAATCTCACATCGCCTTCCTAGAAGGTAAGACTGATTCTGAGAGATACAACTGAACCTACATGTTGTCATGGTACAGTTTTTGTCAGCAGCATTATCAGCATCATCTTAATTTACCATCATCACAATATGTGACACATACGCTGACGGTAACTACCAAGAACCTTAAATATATTTTATGTTCAAATATATCATTAAATGATATTCCAGTGTCAAACACAAACCAACCAAACATATGGTCAAAAGCCTGCGCACGTAGGGCAGAAGGCACATACACACTGAACACTGAACGAGGTGTTGTAGTTAGTTACCCCACTTAATACCTGACCTGCTTCTGGTCTCCACCATAAATTAGGATAAATGTGTGTATCTATGCACAAAGGTGTGTGTTTGGTGAGGGTTTGGGAGCTGTGGGTAGGTCAAGGGAGGATTATAGTGGTGTGCTTGTGGGTCTGTGTGTGGGTCTTTGTCCATTGTGTTGTGCTCATGAAATATTCAGAGTGGCAGCTGTCTCCCTGTGTGGGGGCCGGACAGTCACAGTGACCAGCAAAACAAAGCAGAGCACCTTTCTCTTCTCCTCCTCCTCCCCCATCATTAGCCAGACCAACCCCCAAAACCCCTCCCCCCTGATTCAATACCACACCGGGACACGTCCTGTCTTGTGATGTCCTATAGTAGATAGGCCTAAGGCTAAGCCGTCTATTATGACTTACTACTGAATTCTAAGAAAAGCCTTGCATTCTAAGCTGGAAGACTGTTTTTGAGAAAACAGGCAGTTGCATAAAACACTGTGAGAACTGATGCATAGGGGCCAAGTGCTTGTCTTGACCACTGAAAGAGGCGTTTATTTTCTGCATCTCTTCTGCATTTTGTTGTTCTCTGTGTATTAGTAGTATTATCAGATCTTTTTATCTTCTCTTAGTGGGATCCTAATTCCAATGATTTTAAATGTTTTATTTTCCCAGAATTGAGAGGGATCGAAAGTTAAAGAATGTTATTTAATATGTATGATATCAAATATATATGATGATGCCGACAGAGGTTCATCCAGGAGATGAGCACAACACTCTCTCTCCCTCTCTTCTCTCTCTCTCTCTCTCCCTCCCCGAGGAGAGAGCCATAATCTGAGCAGTCTGTTCTCCACCTGCTCTGCCCTCCGTCTAGTTCCCACTCTGCCCCCGTGGACGCCCCCCCCCCCGG
>NC_082392.1:7173665-7176165 GCF_031168955.1 Gadus macrocephalus
CTTTACTTAATATTTTCATTTTGTAACGGTTAGCTAAATTGTTTCGGAAGCTCAACGGACCGTTCAACTATTAACTAGCCTACGTGTATTAAATAAAGTAACGCAATAGAGTGTCGCCGCATTCCTTCCTTAACGCCTCTAAAACACATCCAAACAAATAAGTCCAATTAGAAGCCCTGCCTCGCGCCACACATGGCCGTCGCCCCGGGAGACCAATATAACCCATTATTCCATATGCTCCGGCGCGAGGGCGGAAGTGGCGCGTAATGGGGTCCAGCGCTGGATGTGAGGCGTTGCCATGGCATCCTTGATTGCTGCGAACGTCTTCCTCTCCTCTCTTAAGCGGTCAATGACCCGTGTGCACGAGGATAAGTTTGTCATGGTCATTACCAACGCTAATCTGCTTAAAGTGAAACGTGTAGCCTACTTTATTGACAGTTTGGACAAAACATCATGCAAGAAAAGCAGTCTCCCGAGTAATGCACTTTGCTTTCCCCGGCCAATATAAATTTAAACGGCAAAACTGTGTTGTACTTAAGATAAACACAGCTCTCAATTACCTAAAGGCAAGCAATTGCGACAGCTCTGAGAAATGTCTTTGTTTACATAGAGTGAGACGGACTGCTAATACGCAAAATACTGCTAATGCTCTCTAAAGTCGAGATTAATAAATACAGATTTTGGGTGGATTTAGATCCCTCTCCAAATTGAAAACCACAGCTGACCCCCCTGTGATGGTTGAGAGTTAAATTCTGCCTCTCAGTGAGCGGCCCACAGATCTAACTGATAAGTAAGTTTGGATAAATTGAGCAAAGATTAGAAAACGTCAGCATGTCTCTCTCCCTCGGTCTCTGCTGCGCTGTGTGTGTGTGTGTGTGTTTGTGTATGTGTATGTGTGTGTGTGTGTGTGTGTGTGTGTGTGTGTGTGTGTGTGTGTGTTTGTGTATGTGTGTGTGTGTGTGTGTGTGTGTGTGTGTGTGTGTGTGTGTGTGTGTTCTAATAGGGAGCACAGACCACGACTGGCGTCTCAGCAGAGACACTCGGCATCTAAACCTAATGCTGCCTAACTCACTAGTCTCCGATACTCATCAATGAACCACGCAAAGACTTACACACACACACACATACACACATACAAACACACACACACACACACACACACACACACACACACACACACACACACACACACTGTGTGTGTGTGTGTGTGTGATCAGATGATTTCAATATTCTTGTCAGAGCTGCAGGTCAGTACAGTTCCGCATAGACAAACCTACTTAGGTCTGGTTGAGTGTGTGTGTGCCATTCAAAGTGAGGGCGATACAAGGGACATAGAGAGATGGATGGCTATGGAGGTGTATGGATTTGTTCATCACTTGAATAAACAATCCATAGCAATCTTTTTTATTATAAGAACTGATATTTAGATGGAAGCATAATAGGCGTTTCTGTCCAGTCACGTGTGTGTGCCGGGGGTTTCCTCTGTGCAGGGTAGAGGCATGCAGAGGCAGCTTCATGACATGAAACATGTGCTAATAGCCTTGGCTTAAATTAAAAGCCTTCAGGGACCTCCATCCCCCCTCCCAGCCCCTTCCCCCCCCCTCGCTCCCTAATCAGGGGTAATCAGACTGCCACCCCTCTCCCTCTCTCTCTCTCCTCTCTCTCTCTCTCTCTCTCTCTCTCTCTCTCTCTCTCTCTCTCTCTCTCTCTCTCTCTCTCTCTCTCTCTTACTCTCCCTTTCCATATCTTGCACGGCCCCTCTGACACACACACACACACACACACACACACACACACACACACACACACACACACACACACACACACACATACACTCACTTATGCTTTCTCTGAAGAGACTCCCTATATGACTGCTGTCCATCTCTAATTAAAAGTACCGAGGCAATTTACCAAATTATATATTTATCTTTTTTTCTCATTCCAATTTGTGTTCCTCAGTACTCCACCGTATTATTACATTATATATATTATAAATATAGTGTGTGTGTGTGTGTGTTCCTCTGTGAGGGTGTTTTCAAATGTATTCAATATGTTAAATATTCTCTTCTCCAAAAACATGTGTTGTCATGTGTTTTTTGGCCACTATTTAGCTATTGATAATTTTTTTCTTTCTTATTCCAGTAAAAATATTATAGGAGCACTGTGCACATATATGTATTAACATATTGAGTGTAAAGTAAATAAAGTAAAATGATGCTATGAATGTTCCATAAATATTATTTAATTTGTTTGTTTTTTGGGGGTTGGCTGAACTAGTAAAAGAAAACCAAGTGAGTATTTATTGCATAATTTAAGTATTTATAATAAAGGGATCATTAAAAATATGTACAATTAATTCAGTGTGAAATTTGAGTTTTGGAATGTAAAGGTGAAACAGTTATAATAAACAGCCTTTCATGAGACATAAAAATAAGTATGAGAAAAATGTACATGTTTTCAATGCATGGGTATGCATTCATGTTTGTGCGAATTTGCGTGT
>NC_082392.1:7181165-7193665 GCF_031168955.1 Gadus macrocephalus
CATTGTCAGAATGCCATAGATCTAACAAATAAAAACATGAAAAACATGAATACAACAACACACTCTGGTCATCGGTGCATATTGTTTTCTCAATGAATTGCGAAACATGTGGGCTGAATTAAACTGACTCTCACACCATGAGCGGACCGTGACCACACGTAGGATCACGCGTAGACCTCCTCCCTGATCGCGCGCATCATAACAAACGACGGAAAACGGACATGACCTTGTTTGGCTTATTTAGGGTTTAGGATAGATCGTTCATTATCACAAAGCTTTACATTTAGGTCCACCGGAACTATGAATCAAATGTCAGGTTAAAAGGCCGAACGTAAACGTTTGCGCCGAGCAGCCTTAAATAAATCAACGAAATATTTTAAATACACTTTGACTCATTTTTACATTTTTTGTTATTTATATTTTCGAGATGACATCGGGAAAATTGGTTCATTGCTGTTATCTTCTTCTTTGAGTTTTCTTTTTCTTACCAGTATAATTTTATCAGATTATAAAATAATGTTCACGCACGCAACAGCAGATACCCGCTCAGGCGCCCTTCGGTAGGCCCGTTAGAAACCGAATGGTTGTTTGTTGCAACCTTTGACAGGTAATACAAATATGTCATCTTTCAATGAAGCACAATTACAAAAAAGGTCAAATTATGTTGTGACCACAATTTAGAAAAAGTAAAGTACCAACGTTTTGAAAATATAACTAGGCCTAACTCTCACTTAACCACTCCTTGCTTCAACCCTGCAGCAAACTGGACAAAGAACGGCGGAGAACCAGAGAGATCATCGGGAAACCAATCCGAGGCCTACCTGGTGAGAGAGCGTCGCGCTGAATGGTGCTGGGGGTCCGAGGTGGAGGGGTGGCGTGGCTCCGGCCGGGATGAGGCAGCACGTGAGACGTCAGACGAGAGGTGTCTAGTCGCTGGTGCTCGGAGCTCGGCGTCGCGCGCTCTTCCGAACCGGGCTCTGCGGAGGAGACACGTGCGTTACGACTCAGGACGCAGATCCACACAGTGGGGCGATGGGAAATAAGGGACACTTCAGTCGAAACATCTATGACATAAATGACTGGAATGAGCAATAGAAATATACCAGGAGCATTCTGTCGGACTTTAACAATTCCTACAACATCGCTTCAGACTTCAATGTTCTCACCACTTCACAACGTGCGCCTATCCTGACTTTAATTTTAAATGTTACTAAGCTAATGTTTTTTGTTTGCTTGATTCAGTTTAAATTGACAGTTGACAAGAACGACAAGAGATCTGCCGTCTAAACTTAATCAATAAAAATCCTTCTGCAGGACTGACAACTTGTTCATTGACCCCATGTCCACGGGGTCCCTTGCCTGGTATTGTCGTCGCGTTCGGCTGCAGCGAGTTCATCCAGCGCTGGAGAAGGTGAACTCCAGATCTTAAGTCGGACCCGAAAACGGCAGACAACTGTAGCAGCGCGCGCTACTCTGATAGTGAGAGCAGAGCGGCCCGTGGACAGAGGACTTCAGAGCTCCGAGCGCCCCCTCTCTGCCACACACACTCACACACACGCACACCCGTCCGACCGCCCACCCCCTAAAACACACACGCACAAACACACACACACACACACACACACACACACACACACACACACACACACACACACACACACACACACACACACACACACACACACACACACACACACACACACACACACACACACACACACACACACACACACACACAGTGCCTGGAAATACTTGTCCATACTTCTGAACCAGATCATTCTGTATGACTATTGTTCACAAGGACACCACATTGAAACCGGGCATCTGGTAGAGGCAGGACGATTTGGCCTCGTAGCTGCACTCCACAAAGACGTTGAAGCTGGGCAGAGAGGTGGTAACTGACACTACACGGTTGAAGCACTTGATTTTAAAGGGATATGAGAGCTTAGAATATCGTAGGCTATAACTTTCTGAATTTATTTCATATTAACACACCAATGCAATCAATGTATTAATAAAGTTAACATAATTTGTGTCTGCATTTAGGTTCAATACATGTTTCCTTGGGACCAGCCTAGTTGTCCAGCTGACCAGTGCGGACTGGGCCGTAACCAGGAGAACGATGAGGGGCTCTGAAGTACGCGGGGCTGTGCAGCACCGGGACCCCCGCGCGAGGCTCCCAGCACACACAGGCATAAGTGATGGGAATAAGGGGAGAGAGAGAATTCACACTAGTACAGTAAATAGCCCCCTCTCAAGCCGAAGTGTGTGTGTCTGTGTGGTGTATCGGTGTTTGTTGGCGAAGGCGAAGTTTATCTTGGTAAAGACAGGATACAAAAAATAGAGAAAGAAAGAAAGAAGAAAAACGATCCACCAATAAAAGCCACATATGTGGATGTGTTTATGGGAACAATTTTGAAAAGATGAATGTGTGGGGAAGTGGGGGGTATCGAACGCAATTTACTATTTAGTCGAAATAATTTACTAATGTGAAACGTTGAATGAATGGGAGAGAAGCCTGGTCCGCCAGTGCTGAGTGTGGGTGACATGTGTGGCCGCTCTGAGCCGAGGGCGGGCGGGCTGATTGGAAAACAAACCTGGTAACCTTGCATCGTCCCGCACACTTGAACGCAGACAAGACACATTGGCCCACGTGGATTAGGAAGCAGTTTGTAATTTTGTTTTGAAGACATGAGACAAACGAAGTTAAACTTCTCTCAACACACGCCTGACGAGCGCGTTTATGGTAAAAACAAGACAGCTACAGGCGAACCCTATACTGAATCACTACTGAGCACTAACGGACTCGATTGAGCAAAATCAAACATTCGAGGCAGAATCTATGCTACCGGCGACTCGGACCAGGAGTGTCTGACTCCACTATTCATTGTGTGAGTAAGAGGCATCACATTTCCATGACAACCAAAGAGAATATGATAGCCTACCTTCCTAGAGCAAATTAAATAGATATTCGTCTCCATCGAAGTACCGACCTGGCGGAGCGGCCACAGGGCGGAGCGTGCGGATCAACAGGTTACACGCGCAACTTACGAAGTGACCCACAAACTCGAAAAGGCGAAGTTGTTTAAAAGGTCCTATACAGTTCCGATAACAGAAATCATAGTGAGACTTGAAACGCTTTATGTTTTGAGATCATCTCAGAAGGCGCCTTCACAAGATGCAATATAAATTCATTCATTCCCATCATGTCACATCTGTACTTACTGGTTTGCTGTGGCGGTTCCGTCTTTACATGTGATATCAACTTAGTATAAAAATATCCTGTTTGTATCGAGAAATCTCAAAAAAATAAAATAATAAAATAATATTGGCAAGCAACAAGAAACGGCCGCAAAAAAGTTTTCTTTTTCCTCTTGCTGGCGTCCTACTCGTCTAAGGTATCGTGCGGAATAACAGCTCCCCGTACGAGGAGCAGCCTGTGTCGCGTCTGTGATGTTGCGAATGTTAAGTTGTAACGCAGTTTGTTTATGTGCGACGTCTGAGGGAGAAAGCATTTATGAGAGGGTGCCTCCTCGCACTGCTGTTGGTATGCGCTACGTCAATGTGACGCCATGGGAGAGGTGACGTCACGGCGGTCCTCCCTCACCGCCGTACAGTAAGAGACACACTAGCCGGAGCGAAAGAGAATGGTACTGGGTGAGCAAGAGCCACGGAGGCTCTTATGTTTGCCGGACAGAGGCTACTGAGAACTGAGAGGCCAGCGGGCTCACAAAAATAAAAAAAAATTGACCAGGACAGAGCCCAACGCACAGCGCTCGAATGATTCTGGGACTTGTTTTAGGTTGAATCTTCAGTGTTTAAGGAACTTACTGTAAGTCGCTATGGACAAAATCTCCAGCTAAGTACATATTATGTAATGACCTCCCTAACTTAGACTAAAGTCTGATTAACTCATAGGCGATTCGATGATTCCATCGTTAATTAGGGAGAAGTAGATGAAATTAGGAATCCAACTTTTAATGAATTCTGAAAACATACGTGTGAGTTGTATTGTCCCACTTCCATTCCACTGTCTATAAAAACGTTTTTAAGACAACTTTAACCTAACTATAGCTTGATTCAATTTCACAGCTAAATGTAACATGTTGAATCTGAATTTGAATGCTCTGATATAATTGCTTTCATATTTTACAAAGGGTCTGAATATTCTATTTTATGGTTTACAAATATATCAATTTTTCTGTCCAAATGAGGAATAAGTCACAAACCATATAAAATGAGTCGCTTTTCAAAATTGAGAATGCACAAAAAGGGTTGTAGAGTGAATACAAGCCAAACTCAAAGCGTGCTCGGCAAGCTAAAAATTAAACAGGTCTCTGAAGCCACTGAGGAAAGTGAACCAAAAACAGCCAATCATGAGACGCGTATTTTGTTGGCCACGTTCTAAGTGTAACCAATGACCAAGTCTCGGAGGCGGGGCCAAGCCTTGACGCACCTAGAGTGTGATGACGCAGACCGTCTGTACTAAATATAGTAGTGGGAGAAGAGGCGGAGTGAGAGAGAGCGAGAGAGACAGAGAGAGAGTGAGAGAGAGGACCCGTTCATTCTGGGGCGGGCCCAACTATTCTAGAGATGTGATTGTGATCTAGCCAAGCCAAATATAGTCGTAGACAGGTATTTTTAGCGTAAAGCGTGTCCCCGTTTTCATTTGGCATAGAGAATTGAAACGAACGAGAAAGCAAATGGTTGATATTCAGCAGGCTCATCAACCGCTCATATCGTATAAGTTGTTACTGTTTGAAGTTGTTTTGTTTCTATTTTCGAATATTAGGGGAGAGAGTTGAACTCCACTTCTATGTGTGAGCGCACACAGGCTCCACCATACAGACAGTAGTCTACACTGAACAACATGAAAATAAAGAAAACATGATTAATTTGACTGCATAACCGAAAATTGTTATTCGATTACAACAAAGCAGGTTTGTTATGGTCACGGCTTCAATGATTCATAATAACACATTGTATTTTTTATATCCTACGCGAAACATATGTAGCCGCGTAATGATGATGTATAAATTATTTGGCATCAAAAACATGATTACAATACTCACATGCAGGCTAACCTTACATTCTGATCCTCATCCTACTGATAGGAATCAACCTTTTTTATTTTTGTTCCACTTGCGCAACGAGGAAATGTGCGTACACACGGCCGTGCGGCACTTCTGAAGGGGATGCCTAGGGGAATCCCTCGGTCGGTCGCCCCAGAAAGCCTGCTGCCATGTGAGTGGGCGCGCAACACGCACCATCGAGTCGACGTGTGTATGACATACCGTACTTCGGAAAATAAATATACCAAAGTTTACAGGTGGATGGCAGACGATAATTGCCCACATTGCGTTGTTTTATTGTGCATTTCCCTTAAATTACCAGTATACACGCGAAACACAAAAACCTGTGTTGGCCATAAGTCCCCTAAATTTCTAGCATTCCTTGGTTCATATTTGGATTGACGGCTTTTGATACATGACTTGCTTTATTTTTACCAAGGGAAGCGTTTTGAATGTTTATCCCACCCAGAGTCAACCCCCGTCGCCTGACCGCCAGGATGTTGAAGCATGCGGAATGGCCCCAATGGCATGACATCACAGCTATGTTGACGGAAGGGTCTCTCTGGAGAAAATCCAGATTAGCCTGTTCTCATATTCCAACCAGACACGGAAGTGATTAGGGATTATAACCCTGGTTCTTTTTATAGCACTAGATACCGTGGTCATCCACCCACTTATCAGGCACACGTGAGGGGTGATTACCTTAGTTCATGTTCGGCCATCGGAAACACGTACACAAGCACACAAACACACAAACACACACACACAAACACAATCAGGCACACACAAACACACAGACTCGCGCACGCACACACGCACACACACACACACACACACACACACACACACACACACACACACACACACACACACACACACACACACACACACACACACACACACACACACACACACACACACACACACAGAGGAGCACACACACTTGTTACTTCTTAAACAAATGTAATCTAGTCCTTGCAATGTGTTCTGTTCTTTCAAGGACCTGTTAATGAAATACAACCGTAGGATTTGGTTTTCAAACTCCTAAATCCTTAACGCCCTCAATGTGAAGCAGATATGGTGGTCGGGGAAGATGGAAAGCAGCGGGAAGTTTGGGCTATGACGTGAAGAGGCTTTACGAGTGTCTGCCTGCTAGCTGACCCCTGCTGAGCCGCTACAGTAACAGGAGTATACTAGCATGGGTGCTAGCCTCTGCCGCTAAAACTCCTCGCTGGGTGGGATGGTATACTACGCTAGGCTGGAACACAGTGAACTCTGGCTATCACAAAGCAGAAGTGAAAAGTGATTGTGTCAGTTTGAATGCGGTCTCTATGTCTTGGGCCAAGACACCGGCACTCAGTGCTCTGGTGACACAGGGGAAAGAGGAAAGAAGAGAAAGAGAGAAACAGAGGAAGGCTTTTATCTTGGTGTCACAAAATCTGCTCCGACTGTACGTCAGAGTGCGCGGGAGGACGGAAGGGGTGGGGGGGCGGGCAGGGAGTGCGGGTTGCTGGCGCGGTGGCAGGGTGCTCAATGGCTCTCATTCTTCCCTCTCTGTGGGGACGCACACAAACACATTGAACCGCGGCAGGGGGATTCCCCTCGGGAGTGCCCGAGAGCCGTAATACAAGCCATCAGCGCCTTATCACACCAGTGCCCAAAGACAGGAGTGCAGAGAAGTCAAGGACCATGACCCCGGATGTGGATCTGGGGCTTGGGTTCGGTTCTGTTCTGGGCCCTCATATGTTTCTTATTGTGGGATTCTGTGAGATGGCTGTACAACCAAGCACCATGTGAACAGCACTGCACTCGTGATTCATTGTAATTGATTTTCTAAATCTCACAATGTTAACGAGCGACATCGCCGTAGAACCGCCCACAAAGTTACTTGCGCTTGGCGCTTCTCACTTGCGTTTCAGACCGTTAAAATTGGGCCCATCGTGTTTCTACAACTGTGTAAACCAACAGCATGCATTCTCACCTGAGAAACTTGCATGCATGCATAGATGCCAATACCCACACACGTAAACAGTCGATACACACCTCATACATATAGTCTGCACGGACAGCATCTGCAGCAGGCAGGTTTCAACATGCAGCCATTCTCAAGGGCCTGTACAGATAGCTGCTGCATTTAAGATGGATTACAAATAATGTACTCATTGTTTAAATTGGTGATACAAATCCCCAGTGACATAAAATGGCCTGTCGATTGACTGTCTGATGATAATATGAAAAAATAACCTTCATGTTGCAGCTAGAGTTGAATTGGGAACGCACAGAGGAGCATGAGGAACTAGATTTTGGAACTGAAATCCATCATTCTAAAATACCAAAAGTTTCAGAACGAGGACAAGGACATACTTTAAATGGTAGAGTTATGGCCCACTAGGAGTACGTGAGTGATAGGTACATTTTGCACACTATGTGGAGAAGACATAATAACTATCAATCATGGAAAAATGCTGCTGACAAATAGTGTGTAGGTAAAAAGAAATACAAATCAAGCACTTTTTGTAGCATTTAATAACAACTGAGTTGTCGTTGATTCCAGTGGAGAAAGGGCAAAATTAGTTTGACAACTTTCAAATCACGTTTTCAGGCCCCATGTTCTTGGATTTGTGCATGTTTGTATTTGTCTGTGTTCACACAGACAAATACATGTTTGGGAATGTTTGGGAACACATAACACATTACCCTAAGGGCAGACAGGTCTTAATAGCACGGTTGGCTGAGGTTTAATAACTCTTGAGGATTAATATCCACCTATCTTGCCACCCCCACACGTGTAGCTTTAGGTTTTTGTTGCACAGGTATCTGTTATTACAGCCAATATAAACATTTGTGTTTGCTCATCATTATTGGCATTTAATTGAGTGACTCAGATATTTGTAATTTCAGAAACATCTGGGTGTGTGTTTGTGTCTTTGTATGTGTGGGCAGAACATGTTTGCAAAGGTTTTATCATATTTTCTATACCTAATTTTACTTTGCTGTTTTATTTCTTAAAGGGGTTATTTGCTCCCACAATGTGCATTCAAAGACAGACAGCTGAGAGAGAAAAAGACACTCTCACACACACACACACACACACACACACACACACACACACACACACACACACACACACACACACACACACACACACACACACACACACACACACACACACACACACACACACACACACACACAAACACACACACACACACACACACACAAACACACACACATACACACGCACACCAGCACACACACACACACACACACACACACACACACACACACACACACACACACACACACACACACACACACACACACACACACACACACACACACAAACACACATGCCCACAGATGAGGACAACATGGTCTCACAGGAATCCGTGAAATTACTACGGTCGGACGCTTAACTCGAAATCCGTGGCCACATCACGGAAACACGCCAATATCCGTGTGTGAGCCACGGAATAACTGTAATTTACTTGCATTGGAGCAAATTCCGTGGCCACATCACAGACAATTGAAGTGATTCCGTCAGACCACCACGGATTTTGAGTTAAGCCCCCGCTGTGGTCAAATGTGGCACACACACAGATTGAAACGGGAGCACACACACAGATTGAAACGGGAATCTGTATGTGTGCCAAGGAATATCATTGTCATTTACTTGCATTGGAGCAACTTCCGTGGAGACAACAAGGACAATTTAAGTGTTTCAGTGAGACCACCCTGGGTTTTGAGTTAAGCCCCCGTGGTCGACTCGCTCGTTGAAACGGGGATCCGTGTGTGAGCCACGGAACATCAGCGTCATTAACTTGCATTGGAGCGAATTCCGTGGCCACATCACGGAAATCGGCGTGTTTCCGTGATGTGTCCACGGATTTCGAGTTATTCGTCCGTAGTCATTTCACGGATTCCTGTGAGACCAGGTTGGATGAGGAACACATACTGTACATAAACGAGTAGCTGCATTATATTCATTTTTGAAGGCAAGAGCAGAAAGTTCCCTTGTTTGGGATATCCCCGTTTATGTAATGCTTCATGATTTAGAAGTATTTTTAAATGCTTCTCCACACACACAAACTAAATTTACGGAAGTACGGATACGAAAAACATACGTATGTGGAAACGAGGCGTAAAAGCAGTGCGTTCCGTAATGCACTGCGTAATAATAAAATGTTATATAGATGAGTCAGCATTTAATTAATTTGTGTGACAGAAACAACTAAATTTCATGGATACATCTCATCTCATCTCATCTCATTTTCGTCCGCTTATCCGGGGTCGGGTCGCGGGGGGAGCAGCTCAAGCAGGGGGCCCCAGACTTCCCTTTCCCGGGCCACATTGACCAACTCTGACGGGGGGATCCCGAGGCGTTCCCAGGCCAGTGTTGAGATATAATCTCTCCACCTAGTCCTGGGTCTTCCCCGAGGTCTCCTCCCCACTGGACGTGCCTGAAACACCTCCCAAGGAAGGCGCCCAGTGGGCATCCTTACCAGATGCCCGAACCACCTCAGCTGACTCCTTTCTAAGTAAAGGAGCAGCGGCTCTAATCCGAGTTCCTCACGGATGGCTGAGCTTCTCACCCTATCCCTAAGGGAGACGCCAGCCACCCTTCTGAGAAAACTCATCTCGGCCGCTTGTACCCGCAATCTCGTCCTTTCGGTCATCACCCAGCCCTCATGACCATAGGTGAGAATAGGAACGAAGATCGACCGGTAGATCGAGAGCTTTGCCTTGCGGCTCAGCTCTCTTTTCGTTACAACGGTGCGGTAAAGCGAACGCAATACCGCCCCTGCTGCTCCGATTCTCCGGCCAATCTCACGCTCCATAGTACCCTCACTCGCGAACAAGACCCCGAGGTACTTAAACTTCTTCACTTGGGCTAAGGACTAATTTCCTACCCGGATTAAGCAATCCATCGGTTTCCTGCTAAGAGTCATGGCCTCAGATTTAGCGGTGCTGATCCTCATCCCAGCCGCTTCACACTCGGCCGCCAGCCGATCCAGTGAGTGCTGAAGGTCACAGGCTGAAGATCCAATGAGGACCACATCATCTGCAAAAAGCAGTGACGAGATCCTCAGACCACTGAACTGCAACCCCTCCCCACCACGACTATGCCTCGATATCCTGTCCATGTATATCACAAACAGGATTGGTGACAAGGCGCAGCCCTGGCGGAGACCAGCACCCACTGAGAACGAAACTGACTGGCTGCCGAGGACGCGAACACAGCTCTCGCTTTGGGAGTACAGGGATTGGATGGCCCTGAGGATAGACCCCCTTACCCCATACTCCCGCAGCACCTCCCACAGTTTCTCCCGGGGGACCCGGTCATACGCCTCCTCCAGATCCACAAAACACATGTAGACCGGATGGGCATACTCCCAGGCCCCCTCCAGGATCCTTGCGAGAGTGAAGAGCTGGTCCGTAGTTCCACGTCCGGGGCGAAAACCGCATTGTTCCTCTTCAATCTGAGATTTGAGATGGCTGGATCTCATCAATCCTTGGGGCTTTGCCACTGCGGAGATGTTTGACTACCTCAGTGACCTCCACCAGGGAAATTGACGACGAAACACCATCAACCTCGAGCTCTGCCTCCAACATAGAGGGCGTGTTATTCGGATTCAGGAGTTCCTCAAAGTGTTCCTTCCAACGTCCGACGACCTCCTCAGTTGAGGTCAACAGAGTCCCATCCTTACTGTACACAGCTTGGATGGTTCCCCGTTTCCCCCTCCTGAGGTGCCGGATAGTCTTCCAGAAACACTTTGGCGCCGACCGAAAGTCCTTCTCCATGGCCTCTCCGAACTTCTCCCACACCCGCTGCTTAGCCTCCGACACGGCAGCAGCTGCAGCCCTTCGGGCCTGTCGGTACCCCGCAACCGAGTCAGGAGTCCTCCAGGATATCATATCCCGGAAGGCCTCCTTCTTCAATCGGACGGCTTCCCTGACCACCGGTGTCCACCACGGTGTCCGAGGGTTACCGCCCCTTGAGGAGCCTAAGACCCTGAGGCCACAGCTAGCCACCGCAGCTTCAGCAATGGAGGCTTTGAACACCGCCCACTCCGGCTCAATGCCCCCAACCTCCACAGGAATGCCAGAAAAACTCCGCCGGAGGTGTGAGTTGAAGATACCTAGGACGGGGGCCTTCTCCAGACGTTCCCAGTTCACCCGCACTACTCGTTTGGGCTTACCAGGTCTATCCGGAAATTTCCCCCATTCCCTGATCTAACTCACCACCAGATGGTGGTCGGTTGACAGTTCCGCCCCTCTCTTTACCCGAGTGTCCAAAACATGCGGCCTCAGATCAGATGACACGATCACAAAATCGATCATTGATCTTCGGCCTAGGGTACTCTGGTACCAGGTACACTTATGAGCACCCTTATGTTCGAACATGGTGTTTGTTATGGATAATCCATGACTAGCACAGAAGTCCAATAACAAACGACCGCTCGGGTTTAGATCAGGGAGGCCGTTCCTCCCCACCACGCCTCTCCAGGTGTCTCCATCGTTGCCCACGTGGGCGTTGAAGTCACCCAGCAGAACTACGGAGTCCCCTACTGGAGCCCCATACAGGACTCCATTCAGGGTCTCCAAGAAGGCAGAGTACTCTGAGCTGCTGTTTGGTGCATACGCACAAACAACAGTCAGAGTTTTCCCCCCTACAACCCTTAGGCGCAGGGAGGCGACCCTCTCGTCTACCGGGGTAAACTCCAACACCGCGGCGCTCAGCCGGGGATTTATGAGTATCCCCACACCCGCCCGGCGCCTCTCGCCCTTGGCAACTCCGGAGAAGAATAGAGTCCAACCCTTATCCAGGAGTACGGTACCAGAGCTGAGACTGTGCGTGGAGGTAAGCCCCACCAGATCTAACTGATAGCGCTCCACCTCCCTCACAAGCTCTGGTTCCTTTCCCCACAGCGAGGTGACGTTCCACGTCCCCAGAGCCAGCTTCTGCCGCCCGGGTCTGGTCCGTCGAGACCCCTGACCTTCGCTGCCACCCATGTGGCTGCGCACCCGACCCCAACGGGTCTTCCCACAGGTGGTGGGCCCATGGGATGAAGAGAGGGGGGGTGCCACGTAGTTTGTTCGGGCTGTGCCCGACCGGGCTCCGTTGCAAACCCGGCCACCAGGCGCTCGCCATCGAGTCCTCCGTCTGGGCCTGGCTCCAGACGGGGGCCCCGGGCTTCCTCCGGGCCGGGTCACATCTCCTCTTCTTTCGTTGTTTATTGAGGATTTTTGAACCATTCTTAGTCTGGCCCCTCACCTGAGACCACTCTGCCATGAGAGACCCTACCAGGAGCACAAGGCTCCAGACAACACAGCCCTCAGGTTCACAGGGACACGCAAACCTCTCCACCACGATAAGGTGACGGTTCCAGGAGAGGCTACATTTAAACATTACATTACATTTAAAGT
>NC_082392.1:7201165-7203827 GCF_031168955.1 Gadus macrocephalus
CATCCATTTTATTCTGTGGAGCACGCGATGTGTAAAGTCTGCATGGTCACACATTTTGGGCTGTACGCAAACGTCGTTATAGGTGTCAGTGCGGACCCTCACAATGCGGACAGATGACCACTTTGGCGTCACTTGGACTGAGGTGGACCCTCGTGGAAACGCGGATGTTTGAGGCATGATAAGCACTAAGCACGGGGCCTCCAACGTGGCAGCGCCCCGCCCCATCTCTAGTGGCTGGTGGGGTGAATTCACCATCTAGTTGCTTACAACCAGGAAAGAAAAGTGCTTCAAACCAGGAAATTCAATTCACCATGAGTCGGTATATTCCTCCAGTACTCACTGCATGTCGAGTGTCCGACCACTCAAATGGTCAAATAGGACCTGGGGGGTTTCTATTTCCCCAATAGACAAATCCCAACGACCCAAGTAGTTTGTCTTATGTATGTAACAAAAGTTTGTTAAAAATCTTGAAAGGAAAATAATAAAAATCTTTTGATGTGTTTGTGTGTGTGTGTGTGTGTGTGTGTGTGTGTGTGTGTGTGTGTGTGTGTGTGTGTGTCTCTCTCTCTCTCTCTCTCTCTCTCTCTCTCTCTCTCTCTCTCTCTCTCTCTCTCTCTCTCTCTCTCTCTCTCTCTCTCTCTCTCTCTCTATCTCTCTCTCAGTATCCCTCGTTGGAATGTAACTTTAGTTTGAACTTGTGACTCATCTCTCCCACACTGACCAAGCCAGAGCCTTCCATGCTGTAAAGACGCAATGGTGACCTTGACACACACACACACACGCACACAAACACACAAGCAGATGAACACATGTGCATGTGTGCATGCTCTCGTGCACTTCCACATTGTGTTGCATCACTATGCTCTTGTCCTGTCTGAAGCAGCATGGCAGCTGTTTCTGCTTAGCTGTCATGTCCACTGTGATGTCAGAGCTGGGCTGCGCTGTGATTGGTCTTTGGAGTGAATCCTGTGTCTGGACGTGTGTATGAGTGGGAAATCTGTGTGAACCTGTGCTCGCTGTGTCACATGGTCGGGTCAGATTCTGACCCTAAAATCTCTTTAACAATTAAATTGAATTCAATCGTTCATAAAAAGTTTATATGTTTGTGTTGGAAACTTTATTGTCCCAAATCGGCTTTGCCTTTAGCGACATTGTGTAGTTGGAGTTCTGTTGTTTGCCCCTGTAAACAAACCATGTTTCAGTCGGAACGATTCCAAAATGAACAAGTTCAGTTCAATGTTTAATACAATGCATTATTTGCAGATCTGATTTTTTTTGTCCTTGTAACATGAAGAAAGATGTAATTGTCATTACATAATGTAATTGTCATACACTGTTCTCGTTGTTCCTAATAATACTGTAATTATTAGTGTACCGCTACCAGGGTCTTGATGTGTATGACTGTGTATCTTCAAATGGTCACCATGGTGAAGTTCTTCTAAAAAATCGTCATGACCACCCAGCCTTGTCTCAAGCCAAAGACATGCAAATACCTCCTACCTACGCATCAACACTGAACACACACACACATGTACACACACACACACACACACACACACACACACACACACACACACACACACACACACACACACACACACACACACACACACACACACACACACACACACACACACTGGTGTTGCCCCCCCTCACAGCCCCTCGCCCCCCTCCCTGCACTACCACTGGGCACCAAAGCAGTACAGAGAGAGGAATGGGTGTAAGTATGTGTGTGTATGTGTTGAGTATGACGGAGTAATTTTCTTTGGGGGGGGGTGTGACACTGTGAGCAGGCCCATTCTGGAGGTACACTGTGTGTGTGTGTGTGTGTGTGTGTGTGTGTGTGTGTGTGTGTGTGTGTGTGTGTTGTGTGTTTGAGTGTTTGCGTGAGCGTGTCTTTCTGTGAATGTGTGTGTGTGTGTTTGTGTGTGTGTGCGTGTCTGTGTTTGGCTGTGACTGTGCATGTGTGTGTGTCTGTGGTTCTGTGTGTGCGTGCTTGTCTATGTTTGGCTGTGAAAGTGCATGTGTGTGGGTCTTTGCTGCTTAGCGAGGAGCTGTGGTGAATACATCTTTAACAGGGTCCATGCCTGTTGAAGCGCCCTCCTGTTCATCTTCCCCTATCCACGTTGCACTGACCCAGGAACAGCAGAGCCTGCCCGCCATTGAAGCTCTCTTGAGGACAGGAGTCTCTCCATGCAGGCCTCAGTTGAGGCCTCTGCTTGGGAACAACACTGAGTGACCTTTATTTCAAAGGCCTAATGTCTTCGGTCTCAAGTGATGTTTTTTAGGCGTTTGGTCTGGTTGCTGCATTTGACTGCTGTAGCATATCGATGCAGAACTGTTAAAAGGCAGAGGTGTCCTATTGTTGAAGAATAATGCACACCCTTGGAGCGTTATTAACCAATCAGGAGCAAGTTTTAGCAATGCTGCTGTTTAATCCAATATAACTGCACACTGCAAACAAAGTTGATTGATGATGATGAATGATTGATTTATACACTCTGAAGAATAACAATGATTTTATGAATATAAGCTATGTTGAATACATATGGAGTATATTTTCAGGTATAGTAGTTATAAATGGTTACACAGTATGCAACAATGCAATGCCATTTTTATGACATCGTAGGTATTGCTTCATGAACAAGCTAGCCAGCCACCC
>NC_082392.1:7208927-7223927 GCF_031168955.1 Gadus macrocephalus
AAGGGGGTGCACTCTACTACTGTGTAGGGGTTGCTGGTCTCTGCTCTGAGCTGACCAGAGCGCTGATGCTCTCTGTTAACAGCTCTGCTCCAGCTTCTCCTCCTTTCAGAAGCTCCCTCTGTTGTGCATTAGCATCTTCCAATGTGTGGCGTCTGCAGACACAATGTGAGCAGTGCAGACAAAGGATTAGTTATTTATCAAGGAAATTAGATATGAATAATTAAATAGTAGAATAACTACAATTAAAATAAATGATCAACATTAAGAACAAACTGACAGCTCATCGCCTCACGGTTCTATGATAATGCCTTGTTGAAATTCGCTTTCATGGTTGTCTCAACAGTTTTCCAAACTCTTTCTTATCAAGAAATGTTTCAATGAAACCAGTTGCTTCGTGGCTTTGACAGCTTGTCATGCAATGCTGCCATGGCAGTTTGTTTCCCATTTTTGGGGTGAAACTTCAATTTGACTCAGTGATGGTAGTTTTCTTCTACCATAATCACTCTCGCTTTGCAATGTGGTTTGGCAGGCCCTTGCCTTCAGGGTGAAACAGTCGTATTTCACATTGGATATTTACTGCGTGTGTGTGTGTGTGTGTGTGTGTGTGTGTGTGTGTGTGTGTGTGTGTGTGTGTGTGTGTGTGTGTGTGTGTGTGTGTGTGTGTGTGTGTGTGTGTGTGTGTGTGTGCCTTCGTCAACACCACCCCTCATTGTGGTTGTTGTCAGTATCTGTTTGCTTTATTATTTGCTCCAGACAGGTTTCTTTTCAGCTGCTCAGTCTCTGTCTCTGTCTCTGTCTCTGTCTCTGTCTCTGTCTCTGTCTCTGTCTCTCTCTCTCTCTCTCTCTCTCTCTCTCTCTCTCTCTCTCTCTCTCTCTCTGTCTCTGTCTCTGTCTCTCTCTCTCTCTCTCTCTCTTCTCTCTCTCTCTCTCTCTCTCTCTCTCTCTCTCTCTCTCTCTCTCTCTCTCTCTCTCTCTCTATTTGTTCTTAATTTTATCTTCCCATTGCATTCTGTACTTCTGTCCTCCCTCTCTACCCCGGTCTCTTTGATTTAATCCCTGTCTTCCCCCATGTGTCTTCTCTCTATTTCTCCTAGTATAATCCTTTATGTTTCCATAATGCTTCACGTTTTCCCACATTCTTGTCCAATTCCTTTAGATTTTTTGCAACAAGGCTCCCCTTTCCCTGACCTGACCATGTTGTAACAGTATGTGTAACAGTAAGGAGGCCTCTCCTATCTGACCTGACCACGGTGTAACAGCTTGGAGGCCTCTGCTACCTGACCTGACCAACGGTGTAGCAGTTTGGAGGCCTCTCCTACCTGACGTGACCTGAGTGGCCTCATTCAGGACAGTGGGATGCTGAATGTGTTACGCCACGAACACAAATGGATATGAAATGAATTACAACAATGGTACCAACTAACATGAGGACTGATAGAAGAAGTCAAGTAACAAGTCACCGATTGTGGGTGCTCACTGGTTGTTCATCCTAACTGTCGATCTGTGAAGCCGGTTTCGTCTGTCTAGGAACCACCTTCTAGGAGACATCCTGGATGCTGTTACACAAAGGTCTTCTATTGAGACCTGTTTACCTTATCCCTCCCCAGAATCATGCTTTCTTTATTGTGTGGACAACACAGACTGTACAAACAGCTCTCTGCTCGCTCAGCAGTCTGCCGTCAATGGCCGGCCTGTGGGGCGGAAGAAGCAGTTAGGGTGATCCCCTCCGCTCGCTGGTCTCCTGTCTGCGATGGCCAGGAGGTCCTCAACCTCCACCAAGTGTTGGACCTTTGCGACGCGTCAGACCGAGTGGGCTGAACTGAAAAATGCAGAAAATAATTCTGTATGTTTGTTTTCTAATTGTAATCCTTGTGTTTCCACTTCCATTTGGCCAGAAGCATGAAGCGGAACATTTTATCTTTGAAAACGCTTTCACCTTCTAGTAGGCCACAGCAAGATAATGCTGCGCTGACATCTAGCATCTGACGGCTTATTGGCTGCTGGGTCACTGATTCATTACTGAATGACCAAAACAGCCTGGGCCACCAACTTACAGACGCTCTGCCGAAGACATGATTGTAATTGATTAGCCAATTATATTATAACACATTAAAATGAAGCAGTAAAAATTATCGATTATCGCGATCAATTATTTTTATACCTTTGATATATAAACATTTTCAAATAACCCTGCAGCAATATGCATGGCGGTGCGTGTGTGGGTGTGCGTGGGTGTGCATGTGTGTGTGAGTGTGTGTTTGTGTATGTTCCCAGCTCTGCGGTACAGTTGTTCAGAGCAGAGGAGTGCCAAAGGGCCGGTGTGTGGAGAGGATATGGACAGCAGGCTGCTGTTCAGCCAACCTCAGCACAGCTCTTCCGCTTTTTTTGGGAAGCAGGATTCTGTCGGTCTGTGTATCGATTTCAACCACCACTCAATGCCATGCTTTACCGACCATGTGATCCAGTAGCACAAAATGAGCAAGCACACCCACACACACATAAACACACAAAGATGCACACACACACGCACACACACAGAAAGGCAAGCATGCAAAAACTCACACACAAAAACAAAAAATCTAAGATGAACATATTTCATGTGCACAATTAAGGAAGAAAGCAAGAGGGAAGGAGTGCCTTTTTGTCTATGGCATAAGTTACCAAGGAAACAGATAGGAGATAGGATAGGAAACGATATACATGTGTTAAAAGTATCTTTATCCTGTGCATATCTATATGTGTGTGTGTGTCTTTGTGTGTGTGTGCGGGGGGGTTATCTGTCTGAGCGCGTGTTAGGGGCTGCCCCTTGTGAAACGTTGTGGTTTCTAACAGGATATGGTTCATTCTGAGAGGTAAAAATTACAAATACAGAGGAAGAGCGCAGAGGAAAACAGCATGATATACCTCTCTTTTGTTTATTTCTGTCTCTCGCCTCTGGTCTTTTTTTTTTCCATATAGACTCTCTGTCTCATCGACAAACTATAATAATTTATTTATTGTATTTTGACTTGAGACTGAAGATGTCTGGGAGAATATTTATGGATTAATATTATATAATCTAATTTATAAGTAATAATAATAATAATTATCATTTTGATCCCCCCTCCCAACTATTTCGCAGAATAGCACCACCAGCTGAATGTCTTTCTTGTTTCCCACCTGATCGATGACCAGAACTGAGACAAGGCCTCGATGACTCCTCATGTTCCTCTCAGCCTTAAATGGACCTGTTGGTTTGAACCACTGACGTTATAATGGAAATGTGTGGACAAATGATACTGAACTAAATGCTGAATAGGACTTGTTGCCGGGGAATATTAACCACGGACATCACATTCAGGGGATGGGGTCCATCCACACCACGTCTGTTACAAACCATTGAAATCACATACAAGGGGTTCATCCTCCCCTGTCTGTTAACCATGGACATCACATACAGTACATCCATACCTGCACGTTTCAACCATCCACCAAAAACCACAGAGCAAAGTAACAGAGGGGGGGAAATAAGGGAATTAATAATGCGTGGGTCTTGTATCCTGAGCCCTTGGGATACCAGGCTGGTTGTCCTGTTCGTAGCATGAGTGTGTGTGTGTGTGGGGGGGGGGGGTGGGGGGGTGCTTACTGGATATGTTCACCTCCTCAACGTCTCTGCTCCTTCATATTTAATTGCTGCGTTGAATTATTGGCACGCTGCCGTGTTGTGCCACCGTGTATTGGACCATGGAGTTTGTGAATCTGTGTGTGTGTGTGTGTGTGTGTGTGTGTGTGTGTGTGTGTGTGTGTGTGTGTGTGTGTGTGTGTGTGTGTGTGTGTGTGTGTCCCTGAGTTTGCACTGGAAGCTGGTGGGATAGCAGAGCCATAGCAACAGAATTAATTAAAGAACAGGATCTGAGCTCTAAACGTTAAACCCGATGAACAAGCTCTCTCTCTCTCCCTGTCTCTCTCCCACACTGTCCAGTTTCAATCAGATAATTTGAAACATCTAAATATCCATGGAACAACATGTGTTCCATGCATTTCGACTGCAGTTGAAGGTACTGTAAGCCTGCATGCAGTTTATTATACTTGAATTCACATACAAATTCAATGCTTTGTTAGAATTAATTGAGCCAGGGGGCAGACACAGCAGCGTGTTGCGACGCTCGACTCTCCGCGAGGGCCTTTGACGGAGCGCTGTTCAAGCAGTCTGGTGCTCCCCCTACAGGTGACGTATTTATGTAGGCCTCTATTATATCAACGTATGTTCGTAACAAAATATAACATACATTGAAATATATTGCAAGAAACATGAATTTAGATTTGCATCTGTATTTAAATAAAATCTTATCAAGCCAACTCGATTTGGCTTGATGATCTTGCCAATACATTTATGGTAAATTGTGATTTGATCAATTATGTACGTAAAAGCATTTGCAAACAATAATTAATAACAATCTTGTGGTTCCTTTTAAAGAATCAGCTTTTTAAGCTTTTATTTTTTTCATGAAAGTGCTGTCACTTGAGACTCAAGGAAACTGATTTGATACGTCCAGACCAATTGTAGGGATTCAATTAAAGGGAGAAATCAGTTCCCTCTCAGTTCTGTGCAACACATTTCTGTCTATCTTTATGATTAGAGTGGTAGAGCAGCCTAACATTTCAAATATTAATCATGGAAATATTTTAAATGTTAAAGAATTCAGGACCTCAACACAACATATGGTCATGTCTGTAGTCCAGGCAAAAAACATAATCATCTCTTTTAACTCCTAATTTTGTGTTCAGAAGTTGGGCCTCACCAAGTCTTTGATAAGTGGTACCCTATCTAGCTCCATATCTTGAGCATGGCGATAACACTGCCAGGTTAGGAGTCCCCCCGAGGAACCCTGATGCTATGATAGTATACGCGGTATGCATAGATATCAGCCCCCCCTGCCCCCATCATTTGGCTTTTGATAGTTTAATGTAATCCACTTAAAAATGTTAAACCTTTCTTTTGTTAATGAACTAACAGAACAATCCTTCTTTTCAATATGAACTTGAACATTTTGTTGGCCAGCCTACCTTGATGTGAATTATTCCGAGAGCAGTAGAATGACATAATTTAGTCATGACTCAGAGGCAAACTTGTCCCCTGAGACAGCGGAGGTATAAAAGTCACCGTGCTTTACACAGAGCATACCAAGTCTAGGACATTCTAAACACTGTCAGCCATAATAAAATAAAAATGACGTGTCAAACATCATACTGCTGATTTTACAAATCGTACCAGCTATGTTACGTGACATCTGAATCTCATATATATGTGAAATGCCTACAAAGTCAAAGAAAGGTTATGTTTACACAATCCATTGGCTGTTTCTTATGAAAAAGACTAAGAGCATCAAGGCAACACAAGGCAATCACCACTTCATTTATACTCAACCATCTTCTTATAGAGCCTCCATGAAGACCAATGGGCAAATTGATTTAAACATACATTGTGTTTTATTGTACAATATTACAATTTAATTTGTACAAATACACTTACCAAAACAAATAAAAATTATAATAAAGGCTCCAATTTCGAGTTCCAAAGAGTAATGAGGGGCTGGTACCAACTGTGCCTGTGTGAACCAACGTGTAGCAGTACAGAACTGCAAGGCAGCTGGTCAGCAGTAGACACACAGGAACACCGCCAGGGAAAGTGGCCTCCTGACTTACGTCCACAACCATCATTAAGAGGGGAGATGGACAAAAGCAACAGCGCACATACCCCCACAGACCCATCAGAGCAGATACTGTTGACCCCAAAAACCCAGTTTGTACAAAAAGTTGTCATGGGCCACTTTGTGTTGTTGTGGTTTGTATATGATTGTGTTAGGGTGGAGGATGAAGAGGACATGGGGAGTACACTTTTGTTCGTTTGTCATTTGGTCCCGGTCTGCTGTGGTAAGAAGCTGTAGCGGTGTGTGGGGGGGGGGGTCGAGGTCCGAGAGTCCAGCAGAGTCCTTTAGGAGCGAGTGTACTTCCCCCAGATGTGCAGCATGAAGACCGAGGCGATGAACAGTAGACTCATCACCAACACCGGCACCGGCCCACTGTCAGGAGAGAACGTTACACTCATCAACATCCTGGACACCTTCAGGTCTGCTGCAGCGACCCACTTCATTGATGAGCTTCTGCACCCAGGAGGGGCTGGGAGAAGGACTGAGGGAGGGAGTGGTCGTGGGATGTATTGCTAAGTAGCAACATTGCCATGCCAACCATGTGCTCTATTTGCCACCTCCTCTCCCCGACAGGAGGCTGTAATTGAGTTGACCTTTCAGAGTGAAGCCTTTAATGAAGCTTTGAGGCCAGTTCCAACGGCGGAACAAACACACATTCAAGAGACAGCGCTGTATAGCCCGTCTATCCCCACTTCCATGCATTCTATACGCAGCATCATGGACCAGACCTGAGCCAGGAGTCCAGGAAACAAGAGTGCTTCAATATCCGACAGATACTATTATGGATCAAAGCTCTGTAAATGGTATGAGGTTTTCTTTATGAATATCGAGGGATTAAGTTATTTTTTCGTGTTTGACACAACAGATTCCACAACGGTGGGAGTCAAATTCTGTTTAGTTATAAAAAGTACAGCCATTGTGGCTGGATGTCTACGTAGACCTATGTCACTTGTGCAGGGCCTTACTTCGCCATTGCACACATGACGTGTTGGCATCACTTACACTTTGAGTCCTGGCGAGTCCTCTGTGTAGAAGCGCCACATGCCCCCAGTACCTGCTGAGGATGTTGTCCTGCCAGCGCTGCGTGTGCTGCTGCTGGTGGCCTTCCTGTAACATGCACACATGGTTGGTTTGGTTATGTTGTCCAATAGACCAATCATACTTGACTTTTTTGAAAGGGAAACTTATACTAAAAACAGTTATCGAAGACGAAAGGAAAGAACCCACATGAATAATTTTCTTTCTCTCAAAAAGTGTTGCTCAGTGACCTTGTAAACACAATTAATAAAAAAATATTTGCCATTAATGAATTAAATACCGTGCCATCATATATTGTATAAATAGTACAGTACAGTGATCTCTACTTGGTACGGGGTGTTGTTGATTCATTGCTTGTTTATTTGTGTGACGAGATTAAAAAGAGGTTAATGAGACAATGAAGAGGATGATTATATTGCAAATGATCACAAGAGCGCAGATGAGCCTCTGATTACACAATGATTAAGCCAAGAGCAGCATCCATTTAATGCCGTTAACATATTGTTTGAAATACATTAAGCATAACTCAATTGCATACCAGAATAGATGCAGCAGAGTTGCCAGTCTTTTGTGAGTGCATGTGCGTGTGTTTGTGTGTATCTTAAGGTGACAAAAACGGACAGGCCATGGAAATGAACCATCATCAAAATGACAGGGTTAAACGGTGGGTTATCTGCATGTTTTTTCAACTTGTGAGGACTCAAAAGCTTGCATGGTGCCTCAGTGCCCACCTCTGTCTGACTGTGGAGCCTGCTGCCCGGGGGGCCACGGTTTTGCTTGGGGACCGGCCAGAGGCCCCGACGCTGGCTGAACTTGCTGCTGGTACACGCTACAGGAGGAAAGAAAAACAGGATATTGGATGTGGATGTGTCATATGTTCCCCGTTCAACCCGATTGCTGGGCAAGGCCTTACAAGATAGGTACTACCTCTGAATCATGTTATAACATATACATACAAAACACATTATTGACGGGTATTAATAACCTTGTAAATAAGTATTTTTTTTCAAACTGTAGCAGAGGAATGGACTATTCTGTAAATGAAACGAATGCCACGTCTGCTAACTCACAGAGAAGCTCTAACGTTAGCAAGCAGGCTATGCTAACGTCAGAGGGGCAGTATAGTATACAGACGCATTAGAATTGAATGAAACTGCGAAGCACATCAACACAATTTCAGGCGGAAGAGAACTCTTACCATTGTGCTATAATGTTCAAAACACACACTGAACTTGGAGAACTGCTTGAAGCTTATGTCCACGTCAAATGAGAGTGGGCTGCCGGCGTTACTTCAACACACTTGATTAGAGAGCTAGGAGAGATGACGCTCGTCTAAAAGGACACGACTACAAAACCAAAGCCCCCTAAAGGAGTCCAGAGAGAAGCCTGATCAGCAGAGAAACACTGACACAAATACTGCAACGCTCGCCAAACGCAGTGTCGTGCGAATAACCTCGATTATTTAAATACCTTTCAAAGGTCCTAAAATTAATATGTTTATAATATCAAATGAAAACAGTTTAGATTTTTTATAACGGCAAATATGTTAAAGCTTTGAAGGAGTGCCGACGTGTCTTACAGGAAGCGGCTGTCATACTTGGAGGAATTAGGCGCCATTGTGGTTCCTACAGGAGCCCCAAATCCATAGGATTTAATGAGAGAGCTGGATCTATCATGGCCGACTCCCATCACAGTTGCACTGTATATTTACACCTCAGTCGAGTGAAACAAATAAACTGATAGGGATTTGTTTCCACCAGGCTCTCAATCTAGAGCTTTCAACACATTGCTAGCAACAGGGTGCAGTGGCGCGATCTAGAGGTAACATTTACAGCCTTATTATTTTGACATTTATTTCCCAAAATAATGTACAGAGCAACGTTGTCTTTGTGGTTGACTTAGAAATCTAGAAATCTCACTGTAATGCCAATTCAACAACTTCCACACTTCTGAATTAAAACTATATCTACGTGCGCTTTTCTGTTTGTCATTGTACACTTGGTCACCTATGACACGTGTTTGAGTGCCTTTGACAACGAAAACACAATGAGAACGATCTCTCAACTTGAGAAAGAGTTAAACTAAGGTAGTAACACTTGTTTCTGCTGCCAGAATGGCCCGTGTGGTGTTTCTCCATCCCGACCTTGGAATAGGTGGAGCTGAACGACTGGTGGTGGATGCTGCAGTAGCCCTGAAGTCCAAGGGCTGTAGCGTCCAAATCTGGACTGCACATTATCATCCATCACATTGCTTTTCCGAGACCCTCGACCAGGATTTACCAGTGGTGGGTGTCCGGGTTTCCACACACACACACACACACACACACACACACACACACACACACACACACACACACACACACACACACACACACACACACACACACACACACACACACACACACACACACACACACACGGACTACTTGTAATATGGACTATTTGGTTATTGGACTAATATTGTCAAGTTCGACAGTAACCACATTAAATGTACACTGCCTGCTTTTCTAACAGGTGTGTGTAGGTGACTGGCTGCCCACTAGTGTCTGCGGCTACCTACATGCCTTGTGTGCCTACCTGAGAATGATCTATGTGGCTCTATACTTGGTCTTTTTTAGCGGATTGGAATATGACGTCATCTTCTGTGATCAGGCAAGTCCTCACTCCTCATAACTAATCTCCATCGGAGCACTTTTTTTAGATACTTGCTACCTTTTATGTCGTTTCCTTTAGGATGAGATGTCACATGGATTTTCCTATCGATGGTGACTATGGTCCCTTCCCCAGGTGTCCGTGTGTATTCCAGTGTTGAGGTTGTCCCGTCGGAGGAAGAAGGTTCTGTTCTACTGCCACTTCCCAGACCAGCTCCTCACCCAGAGGCAGTCGGCGTTGAAGAGGCTCTACCGTGCTCCCATCGACTGGATGGAGGAGCGCACTACTGGGATGGCTGATATGGTAGGGAGATATAGGGACAGAATGCTCACTCGGAAGCCTTTGGAAAATTGTCTCTTATTTTCTAGTGAAGCGATTGCCAAGGGGGGTTAAAGGATACCTTTGAGATTTTAGACCTAAACCTTAGTGACTGATGTGGAAAACCATTTTTGAAATTGGTCCAGAATTGGGGGAGAGTATTCAGCCATTGCAGCCCACTCCAGTGTAACCCTAGGGGAATTGGTGCCCCATCGGTGTATGTCCTCTCATAATATTATTCGATTATTATTCTAAGTGTCTGACAGCACTATGGAAAGGACTCCTAAAGACAAATAAGATATTTTTTCTCCTCATCCAATCTATTTTGTTATTGTGTCTAATCAAGTCTCGTCCTGAAATCTCATGAGAGTTGAGTTGTTTCAGGTATAGAACAGTGGAAACGTGAGTGAGCCAATCCCGACCAAAATATTAATGATTTGATCCCTCCCAGATATTGACCCCACACTGTAACCATGTAGTTAGCCCCCCTGTTTCTTAAGGACCTGTAGCTTGATTTACTGTAAGTTGACAAAGGTGCTCTGACTGTATGTTATGTAACCAAAAACTGAATAGGCTGAAGTAAGACAAACAGCCAGTACATAAATGGTCCTACTACAATAAATATGATGTTGATGCCTTTATCCCTATCCCAAGAGACGTTCTATACATTTAGAGACAGGTCTTGTGGACCAGGTAGGCATCATCCCAAGGATGCCTACTGGTAGGTTGTGGACATTGGGGATCAAACCAAGAACTTTGTGACTGAGCCATCCGGTTCTGGATCAACAACACAAATTAAAGTCTCACTGCTGAAGATCTTGTCTTTCAGAATAGAAAATAAGTGTTGTGTCTACTCTAACAGGCTGTGTAGCTGTGTGACAGTAGCCAGCAGACCCCAGCTCTGTGGCTGGCGTGATGGGAGGGGTTTTGGGAGTATCGATAGTAACGTTCTTGTAAACAAAGAGAGGTTTGGGCTGCCAGCATGCCTCAGGAGAGTAGCTAAACGATGACCATTATTCGTGTAATATTTGTAAAATATTACTGGTGTGAATGACTCCATATGAACCTCTCTCCAGATCGTAGTGAACAGTCGGTTCACGGCGGGGGTCTTCAGGGAGACGTTCCTCAGCCTGAAGGAGGTCCAGATCGACGTGCTCTATCCTTCCCTCAACACGGTCAACTTTGACCGGCCCTCCGAGGGGACTCGGGCCCTGGCCGGCCTGCTGCCCGAGGGCACCGCCTGCCTCTTCCTGTCTCTGAACCGCTACGAGCGCAAGAAGAACCTGGGCCTGGCTCTGGAGGCCCTGGCGGGGCTGAGGGACGCGCTGCCCTCCGCCCTGATGGCAGGCGTCCACCTGGTGGTGGCGGGGGGGTTTGACGAGCGCGTGGCCGAGAACCTGCAGCACCACGCCGAGCTGAAGGAGCTGGCGGGCCGCCTGGGCCTGGAAGACCGGGTGACCTTCCTGCGCTCGCCTTCGGACGACCTGAAGGTGGCGCTGCTGCGGAGCAGCGCGGCCGTGCTCTACACCCCCAGCAGGGAGCACTTTGGGATCGTGCCCGTGGAGGCCATGTACTGCTGCTGCCCGGTCGTCGCCGTCAACTCCGGGGGCCCACTGGAGAGTGTGGAGGACGGGGAGACAGGCTTCCTCTGCGAGCCCACAGCCGCCGCCTTCTCCCAGGCCATGGAGAAGCTGGTCAGGGAGCCCCAGCTCCGCAGGGGCATGGGACAAGCTGGGAAGAAGCGGGTGCAAGATAAGTTCTCCCTAGAGGCCTTCTCAAACCAGCTGCATGGGTACATCCTCAGGCTGAGCCAGTGAGGCCATTGCTGGGGTAGAGTTAGAGGAGTTGGTGGTCTCAGGGTGGCAGTTGAGGTGAGAGAAGCTCTGAATAGTATTAACTGGCCTCAGCTTTGATCTAGTTCCCTGGAGCAGCGTTATCTGTCATTAAACTGTGAAACTGGTGGTTGAGGGGCCAGGTAAAGGGCCACAGATAAGGGGGGGGGGGGGGGGGGGTGGAGGTTGTGTTTTGGAAAAGGAAGACAAGTGATGTAAAGGCTCTGGCTGTGTTTGTATGTATTAGCACACATTTATCAGCCTAGGTGTGTGTGTTTGCGTGTGTGGGTGCGTACGGGAGGTGATGAAGAGGTGCCGAGGTAGGGGGCTCTGTGGGAGGATATTATGAGGACTCTAAGGACAATTAATCAGCATTCCCCCTGGAGGGGTTGCTGAGAGGAAGAGGGACGGAATCTCTGTGCCAATTAAGAAAAGAGTAACGAGTTTACCCATCCTGCCCCTGGAAAAATGCCACCCTCTGTGTGTGTATGTGTGTCTGTGTGAGAGAATGTGCAGCAGTATACAGTTGCACATGTGCAAGAGAGGGCCACCGCCGCTGCAAACAAGAGCCCAACAAATGACTGGAGCCAATAAATTGATTGCTTGAATGAAATGTTTTGCAGTCTCTCTTTTGTCTGGGCCGGGCTCACGGCAGAGAGAAGCCGCGAGGGGAAGGAATGTGGTGAGGAGCAGGCCTCTGAGCGGACGCTCACATGCCCCGGTTCAATACCCGGGTTGTCTGGACGGGGGCTGCGTCGGACGCTATTAGCGGGCGATAAAGCGTTTGGCTTTGTCAGACGTGGGCTGATGTGTGTGAGGGTCTGGGTCGTTATCAGTGGGAAGAAAGGCAGAAGGTTGTTACTGCTCCGGCTCTACTACTGTGTGGCCCGGCGCATATCGACATTCCTGGAGAACTAATAAACAAGGGGACACATAGTTTCCCCACTCTTGGCTAGTTTGTTTTGTTCATGTTTTCCCCCCTGGCCTTTAATAACTGCTAACGGAGGTTCTTTGAGAGTGAGACAAGAGGCTTGGACGAGTAGTTCATGTGGGATCACCTATGTTTTTATTGAAAGAAATATTTTGTTTGTCGGGCAATGTTGTACTACAGATTGTTTATTTCCGAAATTAAATCACAGTAATTAAGATTGTGTAAGCAAGACACTGGTTGGACTCCTTTGGTCTTTACAGCTCAGATTCTGTGGGGATCATCTCAGGGATCATCCTTTGAAACGTTTGGGTCGCCACCTCATCCTCTGTGTCCTTGGTCTTGTACAGAGTCTAGAAAGATGTAAACAGAAAAGTTTGACCATTAACCTCCATTTACATTGAGGGCATTTAGCAGAAGCCTTTATCCAAAGCGACTTACAATAAGTGCATTTGGCAGAAGAAAGTGAAAAAACAATATATTGCTGTCAGTACTGTAAGGATGTTCATAGAAGACAGTGCCAAGCACTTACAATTACTTGGTGATCCCATACCTTGTATTCAACCAAAGTAGGAAGGATAAGATGCTAAACAATACTTAATACATTTTGTGCCAGGACATACAAAGTACAATTAGTGCGCAAGAAGAAGGATATTTTAAGGAGAGTTAGAGAGGATGAGGGGGGCTGGAGGGTAAGGAGGTCAAATATATACAAACCAACGAGGAGTCATAGCGATGGTCCTAGCAGCATTGCATGCTTACACATTTGCACACATACACACGATTATTATACTTATAATACATTGTACGGTCCACAGCCTTCACGGTTTGACTTTTGCAATCCAGATCACCTTAAAGTGCAGTATAATGGCATAAGTTAAGGTATAAATACATTCAAAACACACACACACACGCACACAAACAATGACAGGTCCCTGGATTGAACCCACCTGGGTGCAGACGGCGCGTCCGTAGCGGACGAAGGTGACAAAGTGCTCGCTGTTGAGGTGGAGCAGGTCGTAGCTGAGCTGGTGGTGCAGCAGGGCCTGGCAGCGGTGCTGGAGTAGCTCGGGGGGGCTGGGCCAGAGCTGGTGCTTGTTGTTGTTCACCCTGATCCGGGTTCCTGGGGGGACTTTAATCTCGGTAATGAGCTGCCTGCGGATGCTGGTCCTTCTGAGGGGGCCCCCGGCCGTGCGAGGGGCCATTTGGTGGAGGAAGCTGCGACAGAGCGCCTGCATGGCGTTCTCGTCTGGAAATGAAAGAGAGTTTAGTCTCTCTGACACTTACTGCATGGGGTCACCTGGAAGTAATAGGATCAGTTACAGTCCTAGACTCTATTGATCCTACTCTATCCGATTTATCTATACATATATATATATATATCTGAGTAATAATTCCAAAACATAAACAAAGAATATATACAGCATGGTTTTTGCGCTTATAGATATTTATAAAGATAATGTTTATAATGTGTTCATTCAAATGTTTGCATTAATAACAATGCCCCACAACCTAAACGTACATAGAGTATAATTTCAGAAAAAAATTATATATTTTGCCCCATATTTCTTTATGAAAGACAATATAACTCTGTTCACAGAATTTTATAAAAATGTAAATGAATTAACACAAATAAACAGCCAATAACATTTATACCTCCAACACCAAAATGAACCGCATGGCCATCCCCGTCATAGATGGCCCAGAGTGAGAGCCCTGTTCCTGGGTACACAAACTCAATCAGGTCCCCCACCTGGGCTCCAGACACATTCTGATCGATCTAGAGTGGAAAAGAAAACAGCTTTGCCTGTAGTCGCAGTAACACTGCCATGATAATGGTAACGTTTTTATTTCATTTTTCTGGTAATTTATATTTTTCTAACATAATCTTATAGTCAGTGGTAGTGGTAGTACATTAAAGTTACACACATTTACAAATGTAAAATAAAAAAGAAATCTCAACTTCCAGAATAACATTGCATTATGATAGATCAGCTGATACGTTTAAGCCGATAATTATAAACATTAAATAAGTGTATTTAATAAAATAATGAGAAACAAACCAAATAATCTAAACACATACGTTTTTTTTATTTGAATAATATTTTCATTTACATTAATAATCATTTTAAATCAGTAAATGTACATTGCAGAGATGAAGGAATATTTAGATTGTTTAACATCACTACTTTCAAATGTTCCCATCTATAGGCGGCAGAGGCTCAGGATGTAGAGTGGGTTGACTGCTAGGTCGATCCCCAGCTCCTAGTGTCAAGGTGTACCCGAGCAAGGCGTCTCACCCTAACGGCTCCCGACGAGCTGTCTGTTGCCTTGCATGGTTCACACCGATGTGACTGTGTGTTTGAATAGGTGAATATTTGGCAATAATTGTAAAGCGCTTTGAATGGCCACTTGTTAGAAAAGTGATATATTGCCAAAAGATATAAGTCCATTTACTATGCAAAGCATTTAAAAAAGAAACACCCTAAACATTGGCAGACTTTTATAAGGATGGCAGTTTAAAGTTCTTACCTGTTTATTTT
>NC_082392.1:7233927-7321427 GCF_031168955.1 Gadus macrocephalus
TAATGAGTATCTCTTTTATGTTATTAAGACAACACAGGTTACCAAGATCCCCTCATTACCCAGCATGCATTGCCCCCTACACAGAATGGTAATTGGGAAGAGAGAGAGTGCAATCGAGAGAGGGAGGGGGGGGAAGGGGCCAAATGTAACAAGCGGTGCTTCTGGGAGAGGGGGTGTTAGTGGCAGGTATAACAGCAGGATAAACGGCAGCTAATTGGGTGAATCGGGATCGAGAGAAGCAATTGATTAGGGGGATCTGTTTTTGCCAAGAGAGACGGGCTGAAGTGGGGTTAAAGATCCAACACTCACATGCACACACACACACACACACACACACACACACACACACACACACACACACACACACACACACACACACACACACACACACACACACACACACACACACACACACACACACACACACACACACACACACACACACACACACACACACACACACCACCTATTCAGTGTGATGATGATCACTGTAATATCTGAAGCGCCACCGAAGTCCGTCTTCAACAGACCATGCTCCTCGTCGTTGATGCTTCACTAGCGCCATCTACAGGCGATAGGTATGAACAGACATTCTTAAGCCTTGTACGTCGCAGAACCTAGAAGATTGGCAATCAAAATATATATTGGCAAAATATATTGTAGAATAAATCAAATATTATTCGACTGACCAAATCTACGAATCATCCTCCTAACATGATTAAATTCAAAGATTAAATTATTTGTTTTAGTCACACACGTTTTTTTCGTGGTAAAATAATGTTTTTTTTTAGCTCAGGCCAAGGACTGCCTGGGGGTAAACGTTGCGACGACTACAACAGTAGGCTACTATTTTCTCTGTTGACTACATAGGCCGATTTTTCGTTAACATAGCAGGTTTGATGAGCAATTTAATCAAAATGGCTTGAATTTAAGCGGTCGTTTTAACAACGGAGTAGGCTAGGCCGACTTTAAAATGCACGCAGACAACTTTTTGCTCATCCAAATTTGAAACTGCTGTCTAAAAGAGAAAATAAAAGCCATCTAAATCCTTTTTCCAGTGTTTCCACATGATCTAATCTAGACTGTTATTGATCATAGCAGGCCATATTTGATGGACGTTTTTATGGTGATGAAACGTCAGTTATCCTCTGTGGGTGGTGGTTTCGAGCTGGATGAGTGGTACATGTTCAACACCTGGTTTATTCACAGCTACAAGGTCAACGAGGTGCTCTGGAGACGGTCCATAAAGCATCCGCCGAATCCAGGGAAGAGCTCTTCTATATTGGTATTGGCCTAGGGTTTGACTTACTTACCTTAGACCCATTATTTGGTGTCGTGTTGACCACTATGTGAAGAAGCATAAACTAGTCACTGTTATCCCTAGAACGGTTAGGACTAGAAATACGTGGTCCTTATGTTGGCTCCAATATCGTGTGGTCTAAGGCGAATAACAAATTCCTTTACATCATTGGCTATACGTTACAGTGACTGTTTAGACTACATGTAGGCCTATTAATAGCATATCCCCAGTATGTGTTCCCAGTATCTGCCTATTAGCCAATAAAAAGAAGAATATAGTGTGTATATATATGTATACTATATTCTTCTTTTTATTTGCTAATACTATTCTTATATATATATAAGAATATTGTATTTTGGTTCAGAGAGAATAACTAGCTCGGCTAACTTGTGTAGAGACCAATGGACTTCTAGCACGACCAAGTGGTAGATATTGGTAGGCTACCAATATTTACCAGTAGTAGACAATTATAGTGCTGCGTTTTCAGATATTTGGTGCATATTCATAGATATATACTGTGTATACATCAAATATATATAAATAAAAAAAATAGAAAATAAAACAAATTGTTATTTAACTGATGTTAGAAAAGAATGAATTAAAATATACTGTATAATTTGCATTAGATAATCAAAATTCCATTAACTGCTTGAATCCGTTTACCCTGCAGAGCATAAACAACATCATTAGAGAAGACTTCAACCTTTGAGACGTAGGACAGAAGAGTATGTTTTTATTACATGTAATGAGATAAAACTGTCTAAAGTAAATTCAGAACACTAATCTTTCATTATAGCATATGACCCATATAACCCATAACCCATATAAACATGACAAATTCAACGATTTTGCCAATTTAAATATTTTTTTTGCTGTTTACAAACATTCAGTGCAAAGCATCCCTTTGTGTAGTGGGACACACTGTAAACAGTTCTCTCCATAGAGGCATTATAGGCAGCTCTGCAGTGTAGGTTTGTCAGCTGTTGCTGGGGCAACTTCGGACTGAATGTCAGGATGGTCATCCCGTCGTGCGTCGTTCTCTGGATACGCCAGGAGTTCCCGATCTTTCTTGGCAGTACGTAGGGTTTTTTGCAGTTTCTTCGACAAAGCTGATCGAAAAGTATATAATAAAGACATTTAGGGCTGCAAACAACGATATTTGAGAGTTGATTATAGTTATAGTCAACAAGGATTTTTGATGAACAATTACTTTTCTCAAAGTGCCCCATGTCGTAATACTGTTTGACCTTGCATTCCCAAGGTTCCCAAATTCTGTAACAGTGGATGACGGTCAGTAACTATGTAGTCCACATCCAACCATTGTGCTCAAGAACATCCAAGCTTCTCTTCAGTCCCTCCTTCTCCATGTGGTAACTACCACCTACTTCATTGTTCTGCTGGTGAGTGCATAAAATTGCAATCCGACGCAGAGCCATCCTGAATCATAGTTCAACATGTTGCAAGCCTAACCATAAAATAAAGTGTAACCCAACTGAACAAACTGAAGGTGTAAAATCTAAAATCAAAACCTTTGCCACTTGGAAGAACAATGTACTGTTGAAGTACATGGCAGCTGATGGCAGAAGGTTGCCAACAGGGGTACTACCTACAATGGACTGGCTCTGCCACCATTTGGCGTAGTTACAGTTTCTACACTGCAGATTGAACGGCAAGTGCCCATCTGTCCTCGCTTGACCTCAGAATTTCTTGCACACCAGACAGGTTTCAAACAGCTCTGAGGCAGCTTTCAAAAACAACATACTTTGGTTCACTGTACCTGGACGTTGGACCAAACCTGTAAAATAAAAAACTCATTTTTGCATTAGCTTTCCAACTGTGCCGTCTCATCTCTGCCTACAAGTCATAGTTACGTGTAGTACAAATATGAAACTTACAATATTTCAGATTAGTCTGTAACTGCATTGGAAGCGGAATATGAGGTGCCTCCCCCCCCCCCCCCGCTGGTCCTGGGCTTATTTGCTGCTGTGGAAGACTGCAGGGAAAGATCTGGCCAACATTACTGGTGCTGCATGGCAGATGTCCCTATATGACGGGTCAACATCCCTGGTGCGTATGTTGGGCGCCTGTCCCTAAGTGACGGGTCCCTAATGACGGGTCAACATCACTGGTACATCGCTGGTCCGATGTCCTTTATGACGGGCCAACATCACTGGTACATCGCTGGTCCGATGTCCTTTATGACGGGCCAACATCACTGGTACATCGCTGGGCCGATGTCCCTTTATGACGGGTCAACAACACTGGTACATCGCTGGTCCGATGTCCTTTATGACGGGCCAACATCACTGGTACATCGCTGGGCCGATGTCCCTTTATGACGGGTCAACATCACTGGTACGTGACGTCGCTTGGCCGATTTCCTTAATGACGGGTCAACATCACTGGTACATCGCTGGTCCGATGTCCTTTATGACGGGCCAACATCACTGGTACATCGCTGGGCCGATGTCCCTTTATGACGGGTCAACAACACTGGTACATCGCTGGTCCGATGTCCCTTTATGACGGGTCAACAACACTGGTACGTCACTTGGCTGATTTCCTTAATGACGGGTCAATATCACTGGTACATCGCTGGGCCTATGTCCCTAATGATTGTTCCACATCACTGGGCTGATGTCCCTTTATGATGGGTCAACATCACTGGTACATCTCTGGGCCGATGTCCCTTTATGATGGGTCAACATCACTGGTACATCTCTGGGCCGATGTCCCTTTATGATGGGTCAACATCACTGGTACATCTCTGGGCCGATGTCCCTTTATGATGGGTAAACATCACTGGTACATCTCTGGGCCGATGTCCCTTTATGATGGGTCAACATCACTCGTGAGTTGCTGGGAACCTGTGCATTCATGAAAGGTCCCTAATGATCGGTCAACATTGCTGGGCATTCAAGGCCTGTGCCCATCCACAGAACGTCCCTTCATGGATAGGTTACATCACAACACTGAGTGGTCTCTTCACAGTCTTCCATGCTGCTCAGGTATAGCTCCCCGTGTCAATCCTCCCTTTGAGTCTTGCGAACGTGTCTCCGGAGCTTGACGTCTCTGGAAGATAATTAGAAATCAAATCAGTGATGGCTGTTCAGCATCACATAAATAGAGAAGGGCCTTAAATGAATAGGTAACTTGTTGCTTATTTGTGAGCTCAAACCCTGTATCAGGGCACCCCACCTTCCAAAAGCAACACCAAGTAAGTGGGAATGACTAGTCAAAGCTGCGCTTGGTAGAAGCGACATTCATTATAATGGAACAAACAGAACAACGTTTGCGCTATCTGTTATTCATCAGGGTCAATATACATCAGAGGGGAACATACATACATATACTTATTTTGTCTTCCTTTATAACCAAAGTTGCCAGATGGATGACTTATTTGCTATCAATTAGTTTGGAGCCCAGAAAATGTTCAGTAAGTTACGACTAGCAGTCTTAAGTTTTTTTTATCATTTACCTGAAGTGGATGCAGTGGGAACCCCCATGGGTTTCCAACCAGACTCTTTCACAAGGACTTCCTCTTTGTAGAAGCAGTGGGAACAGCAGGAGCAGCACTGAGCAGCATCTCGCCATCCTCTGAAGCTGCTGGAACTGATGCTCCATGGCTTTCCACCTCTGGTCCTGACGAAAGAACTCCGCCTCCGCCTGGTCATGTTGACGCCTCTGATACTCAACCACCGACTTCACGATCCTCTCTAGGCGATCTCTCCGGTCTTCTACCACTGGAGTGGAAGGCTTGGACGTCGCAGCTTTTGGCCTGGTCCCCGTCGCTGAGCCATCTCTAGGGGGTGCCGTCCCTCTGTCTTCATCCTCCATCTTGGCTCGCTGAGTGCCGCTCAGCTTCTAGTCCAATCGCTGGTCATCTCCCGCCTCGACTACTGCAACTCACTCCTGGCTGGACTTCCTGCCTCTGCGATCTGCCACTCGCCCTGCTCCTTTGGACCGACGGGACACGGCAGGGCAGTAGTAGCCCTGAGCGCTGGTGTCACCAACAGGCTGCTCTTGCACATGGAACAGGTGGGCATCGTTCGACCCTCGAACAGCCCCTGGGCGTCTCCCCTGCACATTGTCCCTAAGCCAGACGGTGGGTGGCACCCATTGACCGCTACCCGGTCCCGCATATCCAGGATTTTTTGCCACACCTGGCGGGCAAACGCTTCTTCTCCAGGGTGGACCTGGTACGGGGGTACCATCAGGTGCCGGTGCACCCAGAGGACGTCCATAAGACAGCCGTCACCACCCCCTTCGGTCTCTTCGAGTTTCTGCGGATGCCCTTCGGCCTGAGGAACACGGCGCAGACTTTCCAACACCTCATGCACTCGGTGCTCCAGGGCCTGCCCTTCCTCTTAATCTGCTTGGATGACATCCTCGTCGTGAGCACCACGGAGGAGGAGCACCTGTCCCACCTCCGGACCCTCTTCACGCGGCTCAGCCAACATGGGCTGATTGTCAATCCGGCGAAGTGTGAGTTCGGACGGGATACCCTTGACTTTCTCGAGCATCAGGTCTCTGTGGAGGGCGTGACCCCCCTACCCTCGAGGGTTGAAGCTGTTGCAGCCTTCCCACGCCCCTGCACAGTCAGCAAGCTCAAGGGGCTCATCGGGATGGTGACTTTCTACTATCGCTTCCTCCACCACATAGCTCACATCCTGCAACCACTGTACGAGGCCCAGAAGGGCAAGGCTCTGAGGCAACCGGTCGACTGGACGGCGGAACGTGTCAAGGCTTTCCAGGACACCAAGGCGGCATCAGATTTTGCCGTGGGGGGCAGTGTACGAGCAGTGGGTTCGGGGTGCTTGGCAGCCACTCACATTCTTCAGCCGCCAGCTGTCTCCCAGAGAGTGCAATTACAGCACCTTCGACAGAGAGCTCCTCGGGCTGTGGCTCGCGGTCAGACACTTCCGTTTTACTTCCGAGTTTATGGCCTACGTGGACCACAAGCCGCTCACACGCGCCATGTCCAAGACCACGGAGCCTTGGTCCGACCGCCAGCAGCGCCAACTCTCCTACATCTCTGAGTTCACCACAGACATCCAGCACGTGGCTGGGAAGTCCAACGTGGTCGTGGATTGTCTCTCCAGGGCGTTGGTCGGTGCGGTCCAGCTGAACTTGGATTACTCCCGCATGGCTGTGGATCAGGCCGCCGACCCCTCCGTCCAAGCTCTGAAGTCGTCGAACACAGGGCTAAGCCTGGAGGAGGTGCTCTTCAGTGATACAGGGGCCAAGCTCCTGTGCAACGTTTCCACGGGTCAGTCAAGGCCTGTAGTCCCCGCCAACTGGAGACGCCCCATCTTTGAGGCGGTCACCCAGGTAGGAAACCGTCCTCACGGCTGGTGTCAGAGAAGTTTGTCTGGCACGGGCTCAAGAGGGATGTGAGGGCCTGGGTCGACACTTGCAATGCCTGTCAACGCGCCAAGGTGCATCGCCATGTCAAGGCCCCTCTGGAACAGTTCGCGGTGCCCGAGCGGAGGTTCAACCATGTCAACGTGAACCTGGTGGGACCCTTGCCCCCCTCGCACGGCTTCACCTACCTCTTTACCATGGTGGACAGGACGACGCGCTGGCCGGAGGCAGTCCCGCTCTCCTCAACGACAGCCCCCGACCTGGCCCGGGCGTTCATCGCGGTGTGGGTCTCCCGCTACGGCACTTCTGCTGACCTCTCCTCTGACGTGGCCCGCAGTTTACTTCAGAGCTGTGGGCGGCGGTGGCGGAGAATCTGGGGGTCAAGCTCCATCGTACTACCGCCTACCACCCGCCGGCTAACAGACTTTTGGAGCGCTTTCATCGCTCCATGAAGGCCGCCCTTCGAGCCAGCCTCACGGACAGCAACTGGCTCGACAAACTGCCGTGGGTCATGCTGGGGCTCAGGACGGCGCCCAAGGAGGACCTCCGGTCATCGTCGGCCGAGCTGGTGTCCGGACAGCCGCTGCGGGTCCCTGGTGACTTCATCCCCAAGTCGACGGAGCCCTGGTCCGCCTCCGCTCAGCGCGCCTCCCCGCTGGACGGCGCCAGGACCTTCACCCCGGTTCCGACCACACGGCATGGCGTCCCTGCCTCGCGGGTGCCCCTGGAGCTGCAGTCAGCGGGTTACGTTTTCATCCGCCACGACGGCCACAGGGCTCCGCTACCACCTCCCCTTCCGTGTCATCGAGGCAGGAGCCAAGAACTTCATGGTTGACATGGGGGGTAAGCCTGAGTGTGTGTCCGTTGATCGCCTCAAACCGGCTCACTTGGACCTTGAACTACCCCCGGACTTGGCTCTGCCAACGCGCAGGGGCCGCCCCCCCGTCCTACCCCCCCTGCCACGCCGTGGCCCAAACCCCCTCCAACCCCTACAAGCCCCCACAGCTTGCGGCCCTCCGGTCATCGCTGCCTACCGCCCCGCCCAACAAGGGGATGTGATGGATGATGTCACGCCTCCTCCCGCACCTCCTGACTTTGCCTACAGTCGTAGGGGCCGGGCCATACGCCCTCCTCGTCGCAAGGATTTTGAATATTGAGGTGAACACTGGGGGGGCTGGTGTAGTGACTACATTATGTGTTTGTGTTCCCCTCTTACTGTGAGTGATCGAGTGGGAGGGAACTGGCTATGAGCCACGGGGTCTAGGGGGACCGTTTATTCCGTAGCACTTGTTCTTCTAGCCATGCACTGAGAGTGATTGTTCTGCTCTGTTTTCTGGATTAAAACGGCTCTTATTACGTTGCCTACGTCCTCCTTTTCCTCCGGCACTACAATGTGATAATAAAGACAGTTCGTAATCGTGCGGTGTATGGGGTGCGGAACTGCAGCCGACTGCTAAACTTGGAATCCCGTCTAATCATTCCCGTGCTGCTCGCCACAATATGCTACACGTGAACCTCCTAGTAGGCGCAATTTCATTGGTTCGATATCTTGGGATATTGGACAATATCCCATGATTGAGATCTCAAACTCGGGATATTGCGTGACGGTCGTCTCTCACGCTAATAAAAACGGCTAATAGAAAAAAAAAAGAAAAAAAAAAGATAGGCCTAACACAAAAAGTGTTAGGCCTATCTTGTTTATTTTTGGAGTGTTCACGTGTAGTAGATTAGTTTGCTATCTCGGGATATTGGGCAATATCCCATGATAGAGATCTCAAACTCTCGTCACGCTTAAAAAACAAATAGGCCTAAATAGCTATAAATCCCGGCAAAAAGTGTTATCTTGTTTATTTTTTGAGCGTTCACGTGAAGTAGGCTATATACTAAAACAATAATTCGCCTAAAGCTCCGTGAATAGTCATTTTTCACTTTGTCTTCGGAGAATAATTGTTAAATAGGCCTATCGCATCTCGTGGCTAGTAGGCCTATTTTAAGGTGAAGAATGTCACTGACTACTGCGGCCTACTGTGCGGATTATTATTTATTTTTTTTGACTCAATTGTTTGTATCCATCTCAATAGCATAGCCCTTAAACCAATTTATTTGTTTTCAATAATCAGGTTATTTAGTCAATGCTTAATTAGACTAAAACGTGACATTCTCTAACCTAATCACAAAGAATGACTATGAAAATAATATGTGAAATAATAAAATAGATTACATAGGTTACATAGATTTGGAACTTGCTGTTTGAGCGAATTTTCCATCAAATAAGGCAGAAGGCAACATCACAGCGCTCATTATAAGCCCACGTCTCGTCTCCCTATTGGACAGCACCCTGATTGACTGAATCCAAAGACGAGGGGGTCGCTCCAGACCGTTCATCATCATTCATACGACCCGAAAAAATGGACTGAGATGTGATCGGATGAGCTGTTGATGCCCTGGGATCAGTTTCCCACGAGGATTAAGCGTGTTGCCGAAATAGATAGGCTAACTAAGATTACTAATCTAATCTATTTGCCCATCGAGCTCATCGTCGTGAACCTCACAGGGGGGGGGGATCCTGCGGATCAACCGCGACATAGGAAAACATCAAGCGTTTAATATGCGATCGGTGTGTACGCAGACACAGTAAGAAACAGGCTTCCCTTAACAATGAGGCTTTTTTCGCATTTAACATAGACAATCTACTGCCGCTGTTGGCAATGATTTCAATGCGGCATTTGGTACAGTTATGGGTGCTAGTGAGCCACACCGTGTGGCGGGGAGTCGCGCCGAGCCCGACCGACGAGGGAGCGCTTCGAGGCGGCCACGGAGACCACGGAGAGCCGGGCCACAAGGAGCACCACAAGGACTCGTACGGGACTTTCGCCTCTGAGTTCCTCGAATCGAGACATCTGTCAGACGACGGTAATATCCTATGATCTTACTGTAGCTAGACTAGAAGAAGAACTGCATGGGAATGCATAGGACTGTCAGTAGCCAAAGTAATCGTATAGTCGCTGGGTTTTGCTGACACATGATGTTACTGTTAATTTAACTAATAGCCACAATATAACTAAAATAATGCTGCGTGTTCTGCAGCAGGGACTGATGCTGTCACATATATTGGCACTTTCAGCACCCAGGCCAGCTCCCCCACTGGTCACTGGCTTTTCTCCAGCCTCTTTCTGTACACACACTCCTCTTTCTGTCACCCGGAGGGCAGGGGGGGGGGTGCTGGGTTTAATGGAAGGAGGACCTTTTTAACAACACATTCCAGTTGTTGGGGATAGGACAATTCTCTAATACCACAGTAGCAACTTGATACAGCATTATAGAGAGATAGTGGGAGCGAGAAAATGACAGACAGAGGGAGACAGAGTGGGGGACAAAAAGTGCAGAGGTTGTTCAAGAAGAATAGATAAAAAAAGGGCAGAGAGACCTTGCCGTGAGTCTCATCCAAGAGGGTTAACAAATAAAGGACACGGTCCATCCATCACTGTGTAATGATGAAGGGAGAGAGAGGGGCAGAGGATGGAGGGGGGTTAGGGAGAGGGTAGGATAAGATGCATGATCATAGACAGATGGTTGAACCTTAGTTGATGCTTCTACCCTGCAAAAATAGGCACCAGGGGTAATTTAAAGCTGCAACTCTTCAACTGCTTCTTCAACCTCTTTTAGACCTTGTTTGACCAACTTGACGAGTCTTACATGAAATGTGGAATGACTGAACAATTGAGATCTGCACCTCACGTATCATTCCACACTCAGCTTCACTTACTTTTTCATGGTTATTTCCTTCTACCGTGTTATCTTTACTAGTTGTCTTCCATCTCATGCCTCTCTCTCTCTCTGTCCCGCTCTCGCACTCTTTCTCTCGCTCTCTCTCACACTCTCTCTCTCTTTCTCTCTCCATCTCTCTCTCTCCCCTCTCTCTCCCCCTCTCTCTCCCTGTCTTTCTCTTTTTCCCCCCATTTGTGCACAATTACCTGTGTATCCTTTATATCTTTAAAAATAAGCTTGTGAAATTATTAAAATAAATTATTATGCTGTTGTGTGTTCGTGTTCCACCAACTAACTAAAGAAACTTGTGTCTGTATGTGTTTATTGCAGGGTATCCTTTCCCCACTGCCCCGCCAGTGGACCCCTTTGCCAGGATCAAAGTCCATGATTGTGGAGTCACCAAGGGCTGTATCAGGTTAGGAGGCTACACCTTACTATCCCTCTAACCACGGGCTGTATCAGGTTAGGAGGCTACACCTTACTATCCCTCTAACCACGGGCTGCAGGTTAGGAGGCTACACCTTACTATCCCTCTAACCACGGGCTGTATCAGGTTAGGAGGCTACACCTTACTATCCCTCTAACCACGGGCTGTATCAGGTTAGGAGGCTACACCTTACTATCCCTCTAACCACGGGCTGTATCAGGTTAGGAGGCTACACCTTACTATCCCTCTAACCACGGGCTGTATCAGGTTAGGAGGCTACACCTTACTATCCCTCTAACCACGGGCTGTATCAGGTTAGGAGGCTACACCTTACTATCCCTCTAACCACGGGCTCTATCAGGTTAGGAGGCTACACCTTACTATCCCTCTAACCACGGGCTGTATCAGGTTAGGAGGCTACACCTTACTATCCCTCTAACCACGGGCTGTATCAGGTTAGGAGGCTACACCTTACTATCCCTCTAACCACGGGCTGTATCAGGTTAGGAGGCTACACCTTACTATCCCTCTAACCACGGGCTGTATCAGGTTAGGAGGCTACACCTTACTATCCCTCTAACCAAGGAATGTATCAGGTGGAAAGCTACGTCTTACCATCCCTCTAACCAATTAAGGGCTGCATCAGGGTAGGGAGCTACATGTTAGTATCCCACTAAACAAGAGGGTCAGTTGGCTAGCCCACACTAGGACTTGACATTGGTGGGCAATAGATAATTTAACTTGCATTACATATCTATCCCTGTTTTGTCTTCTTTTAATAATAAATAAAAAGAGATGAATGAGGGAGGATCAAGGATAAACATTTTTTTAACTGACACTTCCTAAACCTTAACAACCATTATGGTTTCCATGGTGTCACCAATAATAACTCCTGTAAGTCACCCATATTGACCTATATAAGTCACCCATATTGACCTATATAAGTCACCCATATTGACCCCTTTAAATCACCCATATTGACCCATATAAGTCACCCATATTGACCCCTATAAGTCACCCATACCACCTTTAAATCTCTTCCTCCCTGCAGGTACGGGAAGCCTGGCTGCGATGCAGAGACGTGCGACTACTTCCTGAGCTACCGGCGCATCGGCACCGACGTGGAGTACGAGATGAGCGCGGACACCGACGGCTGGGTCGCTGTGGGCTTCTCCTCCGATAAAAAGATGGTGTGTGTGTGTTACCAGCGCACCTAGAGCCCTCGTCTGGGACTCTCTCTGGTGAAGATGCTGTTCTAGGGTTCTGGGCCTTTAACATACAGCAATTGTTTCAATAGCATAGTTTTAAAACGAACGGCAATGGTATTCCACAATTTATTTGCTTATATCACATTTGATACAACATGATAAATCACATATTATTACATGTAAGGCATCTGAACATAAAATTTGTTATTTAAGATTAATAGCTTGTTGTAATCATTTGCAAGACATTTCCATACAGATTAACATTGCAGAAGGTTAGAAGAGGTCCACCAGTTTACAGAAACCACCTACCAAAATTAGCTGAAGGTCTTGCGCGCAGCACTCCGTGTGACATGAAACACTTATACCTGGTGTGTTGGAGCAGTAGAAGACTTCCTATACTCACTCTCCTTTCTGGGACCTTTTCTCATATCATTTGAAAAATACAGGGCGGAGATGACGTCATGGGCTGTGTCCATGACGACAACGGGCGTGTGCGCATCCATCACTTCTACAACGTGGGTCAGTGGGCCAAGGAGATCAAGAGGAACCCGGCGCGCGACGAGGAGGGCGTGTTTGAGAGCAATCGGGTGACCTGCCGCTTCAAACGCCCGCTGTACGTCCCGCGGGAGGAGACGCTGGTGGACCTGCACCTCTCCTGGTACTACCTCTTCGCCTGGGGGCCGGCCATACAAGGTATGCTCACTCCATCCTCCTAGATCGTCCACCCCTCCATGAGTCAATAAGGATGCTTTGTCCAAAATAACAGACTTTATTTTCCTAATTTTTAGCGTTACATCTTTATTTGGGATATGTCTGTTTATAGGATACATCTTTTTTGATGCAGGTAGAGATACATGTTGAGTTTCTAGGAGCAGGTAGGGATCAGGGGTTTGAAAACAGAGCACAGAATCCTTCTCCTTCTTCTCCACCACACCTGATCTCAGAACTAAAAGTCCTGCTGGCAGAACTTCTGGTGGCCTGGGACAGAAAACAAAAGTGCTTGGTTTCCTGATTCGTTACGGAGATATTGTATTAAAGAGAAACTTCTGTGAGTGTATAAAGCTTTCGGAAGGGGTATTGTTAAGTGAGTTTTTACACTGGCCAGTCTTTTGAGATACATTTTACAAAACATCGGTGTCCCGTAAGGCCCCTCACCCTCTATATCTTACACAACTCTGTATTGTCTACAACCAGATTTACTTTTTTATTAAAAACCAATCATTTTATAAAAATAAAAAAAGATCCTCCTACTCTTGACCACAGGTTCCATCACCAGGCATGACATCGACGCCCCTCCGGTCAGCGACCGCATGGTCAGCATCTATAAGTACGAGGACCTCTTCATGCCCTCCACAGCTTACCAGACCTTCAACTCCCCCTTCTGCCTCCTGCTCATCGTAGCCCTCACCTTCTACCTTCTGATGGGCACTCCCTAGCCGGCTACAGGAGAAGGCTGAAAATAGGTTAAAAGAACATTAGAAAACAGCAGGGGTGAGGAGGAAAGCAATACAACTATTTGCCAATTATTCACAGTGCCACAACTTAAGAAGAGAACATGCTTTATACGCACAGCTGACACAGCATTAGAGTTAACAAGGTCCCTTCTGTAATCACTATGTATTCTGTGGATCTTGGCTAGAGTATAGTGATATTTTGAGAGCACACTATGTGCAGAGAGGCTACTATAGTAGTCTTATTGTTTTAAAGAGATCAGACGTTTGTATTTTAAGTGTTACAAAGAGGAATATAAGTGCTTCATATGTGTCCATGAGAACTAGGGGGAGAAATACTTGGAGGATCACGTCAAAGTACATGAGAGAGATGGGCATAACCTTTTATTCATCATTATTCGACCTGAGTCGAATAAAGTGTGTACACATCCCAGCCTGACGTTAACGTCATAGCATAACATGATTCTCTACAGTAAGCTTCTTGTTTCAAATAAGATCATTCTGCACAGGAACACACGTTTCACTTTTATTTAAATAATTAGCAAATTGGTTATCTATTTGTTTCTTTGTTGTTTTCATGATGGAGGTGTATGTATGTGTGTGTGTGTGTGTGTGTGTGTGTGTGTGTGTGTGTGTGTGTGTGTGTGTGTGTGTGTGTGTGTGTGCCTGCGTGTGTGTACTTGCTTTCAGGGCAGACTATACGTTGTCTGTGTACACTGTGTGCATGTATACTTTTGAATACAAGATTCTAAGAGTTTATTGAAGCAATAACACAAAATGCTAAAAAAAAACATTGCTAAAAAACTAGTTGTCGGTGTAAAAGGTAGGCAGCTGTTGAGGCCGAAGAGGCCTCATTAGAAGTATAACAACCGCTTTTGTGAAGAGGCTTCCTGTTGGTACTGCGACATCAACGGTCTTCGATATGGGTATGATGAATCAAGGATAGCCACATCAATTCAAGTTTTTATGTCAATGTCTTTCCTGCCAAGTGCGTTTTCTCTAACTTTAATCCTAATAAAAATGTTTATAAAACGAGATACACACAGTTTGAAACTTTCTGCAAATGTTCAATGTTAAACAATAAACTACATTACCCACCACGCCTTGCGAATGTTTCCCCGGCGGTCGTACGTCACAAGTTGTTCCCGGTCGGACCGCTGCTGAGAGCGGGCGACCGGGAGACGGGGCGAAACCGGAGAAGATGGCAGATGAGGAGGATACGGGGCAGGAGACAGCTGCTGTCTCTCCCCCAGCGAGTCCTCCCAAAACCCGGCCTTACTTCGCCTCCTTCTCCGAGAGCGTCCAGCCAGCAGTCGGCATGATGAGCCAACTACTCTCCCAGCCGTCGTCCCTTAAATTCGACAAGAACATCAAGCAGGCCTTCTACAACACGGGGGCTATGATCTTCGTGGCTAGCTGTTGCGGAGCCACTGTCCTAGTTTACTTTATTCTGGAAGCCTTCCTCCGGCCGCTGCTGTGGGCCGTGCTGTGCGGCACCTTCCTCCACCCCTTCAAGCACTCCCTGGCCCGCCTGGGCCGGTCGTGGCTGAGCGGCCTCCAGGATACTGGGACGCCCATCGTGGTCGGGACGCTGCTGGTCCCCGTGTGGTGTGTCAACCGTGGGATCGATGCTCTGGGGAAACTGGTACTGGAGCGGCTCACTGTGCTGCTGGTGATCGGGGCAGGGGCCCCGCTGATCTACTTCTTCTACCTGTTCTGGAGAGTCATCGGCATGGAGGTGATCATCGGGCACGTTTGCACAGTAATCGGGAGCGCGCTGGACTGCTTCCACTCCGTATGGGTGAGTTTCGGGAGAGTCAGGGGTGAGTGCTGGTGAGAGTCAGGGGTGAGTGTTGGGAAGAGTCAGGGCCCGGGTGAGTGTCCGGGAGAGTCAGGGGTGGGCACGCCCCCCGTCCCAGTAACAACAACGGGGACTAATTGGATTCATAGGAGGCAGTACACTACAGGATGGTTGAGGCGACCACGCTTTATACATGTAAACCATATTCCAAGCATTGATTATGCAAGGCTGCAAGCTTCTCTGGCATGATAAGATAACTGAGCGGTTTTCCAGCAACGTCAGTATGTATGATTTATTATTTCACAATGTAGTCTATCGCGTGGTTTGAGATGCCCCAAGCACCGTCAAACTTACAGATTATGAAATACAGTGTACATTCTTAGAAGGCCGGCCCCTTTAAAGACGGCAATAGAGTACTCAGAGCCTGTCCCTATAAATAGAGTATGATGCTGTATTCAATTACGATGTCTTTGTGTGTTGGGGTTAGACCTCGTTGATTAAACTGAGCCAATTCAAAACTAAGGGCGTATTTGCGTAACAGAGCAGTATTAAAGTGTTATAACTGCTCTTTTGAATGTAGGGTAGGGGGCTCTAACTTTTTATTCAGCAGAGAATTCAGACATCCTTTCATTTTAACACAATTTCAAAATTGTGTTAAAATGACTCTATTATCACCTCTCTCTTCTCGCTCTCTCTCTCCCCCCAGGTGTGCACGGTGGTGGGGGGTTACATGTTGGCGGTAGCCTTCAAGTGGAGCCCTAGCACGGAGCGCTACCTGCGGGCCGTGTCTGTACCTGTCTGGGCTGTCCTCCTCTTCTACCTCGGTGAGCAGGAGTGGGGCTGGTGTTTGGAGTGGAGGGAGAACCTGTTTTGGTGAAGCGTAGATGAAAAACCAGCATCTATTTTTTAAGCCAAGGTCAAGTCATTTATATATGTGAAGCATCACACCCTTGCAGTCTCAGAGACTGCCGGACTCAAGGCTCCAACATTAGGAGCAAGCTTGCTCCTGAAGGAAAACGAAATCTTTAAACACACACACACACACACACACACACACACACACACACACACACACACACACACACACACACACACACACACACACACACACACACACACACACACACACACACACACACACACACACACACACACACTCAGGAAATGCATGCCTCAGTATTTATAGCAGCAGTGTACATGGTGTTAAACTTAGGGTCGGAAATGTCAAAAGTGACGGGGAGATTTTTGAATGTCAAGACGAGAGGGAGAGAAAGAGAGAGTGAAAGCAAGGCCAACCACATTATTGTTTGTTTACTGAGCCGCAAACCATTTCCTCCCACTCTCTAGTGTCTCTCACCGGCTCGTGGAGAGTCCCCGTATTTGTGGTCGTAGTCATACTGCTGGCTGTGGGTTCGCAGGAGAAGCCACCAGCCCCTGGTAAAGGTGAGCACACACACACACACACACACACACACACACACACACACACACACACACACACACACACACACACACACACACACACACACACACACACACTATGATTGAGACCCCCATTGATGAGTCATCACTTTCTGGCCAGTTGTGTCCCCTTTGAAAACAGCTGTTTCCTCTAGTGAGAACTACCAATATAGTTCTTGTCATGGTGTACCTAAGCCAGCGTTCACTCAGTAGGAGAGGCCTATAACCGCCTGGGGATGAGGGTTATGCATGCATGCTGAAGTGGAATCCAACCTTAAAGCACATACAGCCAAATACAGACACGTACAGAGATGCAAACATTTGACATCCAGGTTGTCTCCGTTTGTCCTGCAGGCCTAAGCTGACTGAGCTATTTCTTTGTCTTTAGGAGAGTTGTCCGGGCAGGTGTTGTCATTCGCTGCCAACACCATCTACATGGCCATCTCCTGCTCCAACCTCCGCATGAAGCCCCAGACGGGGGACCCAGCCACAGGTCCGCCCTCTGACCTCTTGGATGTCTGACTGTCGCTTTGTTTGTTAGTTAGTTCGTCTTATTTTTTTTTTTCATTCTTTCTTTTACCCCACCTGTTGGTTTTCTTTGTATATTTGATTGTGGACAACTTGACCGTGTAGTTTCTCCTCTATAATACATACTTATACAGAATAAAAAACTATATGATGACACATTTCACTCTTCATATGGGGAGTTTATAGGACAAAGTGAGAAAATATTCGCCACAATAATTATTTATAATCATTTGTCTTGTCATCATTACTTTCCGAGTCAAACGCAATTAGATATTTCCAATTCCATGGATGAATACCATTCTCATGCCATGCTCACATTGATCGTTCCTGCTCATGGTTTCTTCCCACTCACCCACCCCAGACTCTGGTGTGGACTCGTTGGGCCCCGGTCCTATTCACAGCACCCCCGGGTTTCCCAGTGCCTCCCGCTCGGTCCCCAGCTCCCTCTTCCCCAAGGTGAAGCGCTCCCAGAGAGCCAGCGATATCTACTTTGTGCTGCTGGTCTGGGCTTTCGTGCTGGTTCAGGTCTGGCTCAACCTGTGGATCCTGCAGCTCCTTCCCATCCCTGTGGCTGGTAAGACACCCACAGACCTACACACACAAGACACAGACAAGACAAAGACACAGACACACGCACGCACACAGACGCACGCACGCACACACACGCACACACACACACACACAGACACTGTTAATGAGGCCATGTGTTTCTGTTCTAGTTTGGGTGATAAAGAAGCTGGTGCTTCGCTTTGGCCTGAAGGGCTTTGCAGAGCGCAGGCTGGCTTCCTGGTGGGCGGTGCTTGAGCAGTTTGCGCGTGAGCGACAGGAGGCCCTTCTGCCTGGACCAATCAAAGGGCTGGCTCAGTTCATGCTCCGCAGTGACACCAAGGTAATTGGTGCAGGGTAACAGTCCATTGGTTTAGGGTACTGTCTGTAATCCTCTGGGATAACAATTTAAAAAATCAACTCATCTTTTAAACCAATTTAATTTCCATAATTTCATTCAAATGTTAATGTTATTCCAAAATTAAATGTTATTCCAAATTGACAATATATACACAGAAACCAGTCCTCAATGTATGTTAATCAAAAAGAATACCAGGGACCAGAGCTGTGATAAAAATAGTAAAACATATAATGCAAGATCAGGTTGCCATAGTTTGCAGCTAGCAGACTCTTTTCTTTAATTTAATGGTGCTCCAATACTCTAGATGATTTTGTTGAAACATTTTTCTCTGCCTCCACACTGTTTGACTTAAGAAAAATAGGCTTCAAATGTTTTCATGTTCTTGAGGTGACTCTGCCAGCTCTGCGACACAGCATGCAACAACACATACCAAAACGAATCCATGCATAATATTACACACACCTACACAGACCAACTTGACAAACAGGGGCTGTGGTTGGAAAGCAGAACTGGGCTGTCTGCTGTACAGTGAATGCTGTATTTCAGACCCCAGAGAGGACCACACAATGACACGATGACCTTATATGGACACATCCTTGTGTCGTGACATAGATCTAAAAACAAGGATCAATTGTTTTGCCACTCCAGTGTGGAAGCCTGCCTGCTCCTGTCTGTGTCTTCCTTCCTCTTGTACTGCCTGCACCCAGACAGAGGTGGGTGCTTCGCATTTCCCTAGGATGACTGACCCACACAAAACAGCTCAGATAATAACCCTCGTGTCTCTCTGTCTCTTCCCCAAGCTCTGGCAATGGCTTAACGAGAAGGTAATGTCGGGGGAGTTCATGAGTAGAGAGGGAGAGGTGTGGCGAGAGGAAGTGTGCGTGCGTACGTGTGAGCACACTGTTAGCAGCTGGCCTGACGCTCTACCATCCACTGTCATCAACCCCTCATCCAGGCTTTCTGTCCTTCTCGCCCTCCACTGACACCCTCTCACGCCCTCTCCCCTCCCCCCCCCTACCCCCGCCATGCTTCTTGCTTTAATTGTGTCGTTGAAGCCAAGGCAGGGGCCATGGGAGCTCATCGGATCCTTAGCCCCTCCCCTAGCTTGAGATGATTGGCTGGGCGGCTTCAGAATGTGTGAGCTGCATGGTTGATTGGTTGTTGTGAACAAAGCCAGGCACAGTTGTGCGGGTTAACAGGTTTGTTTGGATGGTGGGCTGGGTAGTGTTTCCCCTCGTGCTGAAGGGATGTTTTCACATCTTGATTTACCACTGAATAGAATGCCTCTTACTATGTAGGGGTCACTTTAAATGTTCTAATCTGACCTAGGGCGTGGTTAACACGTGGACTTAGAGGGGAACCACTGTCAGGGGCTCCTATTGATGAAGGCCTTCTGCTAGGGAAGGGGCAGATTGTTAGTGTTGGGGAGGGAAGATCAACCCAATAGGTCGGCCTTCCCACAGTTCAAGTGAACACATGGGTTATGCCTTAACATGTCTAATGCAGATAGTCAAATGCTCCTATTCCTCAGTACAGCACCGAGTTTCAGCATCACTATCACTTGCACCCGGCGTTGGTCCTGTCACTGACGTCAAGAACTAAATCTTAACACCAACTTCAAAACAGAAGTACACACAGGCATTACAAAATATGCTGCTATACTGCTATACTATGCTTTATGTTGGCTCTTACATAAAGGTTGGAGCAATGGGAAACCTGGAATCTATTTTTGGACACAGAATATATATTTCTAAATATATATATATAACATAATTCTTCATAAGTCTTTCCTTTAGAATCGTACTACGTACTACCGTAATAAATTAGCGAGCAAGCAAACATGCACGTGCATCAATGCAGTCATGTGTGTTGGTGTATGTGTGTGTCATGCTTATTGACCTCTGGTCCATTCAGTGAGCCTCTTCCTCAGGGTCCAAGATGACAGCATAGAATCCGGCCCAGGCCCCTAATCAGCTTCAAAAGAACGGTTTCTCCATGTGTCCAATCACTGGATGTATTTGGTCTCTAATAATAATAACTCCTACTGTTCTCTGTCTCTATCTCCCTCCCCTCTGTCCAGATGATCGTATGGTTGGAACGTTCCCTGGATAAAATCATCAGCATCTTCATCATCTTCCTACTGGTGACAGGGACCCTGCTGATGGCTCTGCTCCTCACTGCCATGGTACGTCTCTATCTGGTCTCTTCATGCTTGCTGTAGTAGTTTAGAAGGATGGAAAAACATGTTGAGCTGTATTTTTGTCTCAGGGATAATAACCAGTGATACCATACAAAGTAAGACAAATATAATGATACATTGATAATGAAGTGGCTCCAGCAGACGTTTGGGGCTCCTCCGATACCGTGGTGTTTCAGGGCTCTGATGTCACTCCCGGTCACAGAGTCAGGGGCGATCCATGTCGAGGTCAGTCGTGTAATACGCTCCAACAGCTTTGGTCTCTCTTGCTCATTTTAGGTCCACCACGAGAGCGCGCACATCATCGACGTCACCAGCAACCTGATCAACGAGACAGTATCCAACCACCCCGAGTGGGCCAAGTACGAGCTCTCAGCGGGGGGGCAGCCTTGCCGCCCCTCCCCCTCTCCCCCTGAGCCTCTGTCTCCGTAGTTTGTCAAACACCGGTTCCAATGTCCTCTCCTCCCTGTTGTTACCCCGTTGTTACCCTTGAGTGCCCCCCCCCCTCGGAGCCATCAGCGTTGCGTCCACTGTGTGTCCGTCCATTCTTTCCCTACTGCCCTAATATTGCATGGCAGGGGGCTCCATTCAAGAAACACAACTGCCTAGCTTCACTTCCCCCCCACCCAATACTAGTGTCAGCTCACCACTCACTCAGTAATGATCGCTCGCTGACCACTGTCGGTATAGACCTCAGCGCTTTGGGGGTCTCCCACCTGTACCTTGAGTGGAGGTAGCGCTGATGGAGTCCCAGCCCCTTTCGCGGACCCCCTGGTGAACTCTCCCCCCTGTGCTCTCTACCCTTGGACCTCCTGATGCCTCCTGGTGACCTGGTGGCCCTCTCTAGCTGGCTGCCGGAGGCCTGCGTGGTGCAGAAGGTCCTGAACTCGGCAGCCACCAACGTCTACCAGCACGGGAGGGAGTGGATCACGCAGAAGGTGAGGGTTTGAACTGACGCACCGTCGGAACACGACAGGTTGAAGCAGAGTAAGAAAGGGAGTGATCATGTGTCGTGTCTCTTGTTGGGGGTTTGTGTTCCTCCTGCTCAGCTTCATAAGATGCTGGGAGACAAGGTGAACCACACAGACGTCATCGAGAAGCAGGTCCTGGAGCTCTGGGACAGACTGTACCATTCCTGGTTTGTGAAGGTAACTGGGGGAGCGGGTGGGTAGTGTCCGATCACACTGCATTCACATGGAAGTAAAATGGCCCATAAAACTAAGACTTCTTCAAAATGTATGTTTTGTATTTTGTATTGTTCTTCTGTAAATAAGTGGCTATAATTCTGTGGAATATGGAGCGAATGATAAAATAATCCTTCTCTTCGAAAACTCCCAAGGGTATTTTGCGGCACCAAATGTCCCCGCTCCAGTAATACAGTAGATGGTCTGCATGTTGTTTTGTAAAGTGCCCTAAAGCAGCGCCTTGTGTTCCAGAACGTGACCCAGTCGGGCCGGCCGCGCGGCCACAAGGTGTCTGCCCAGAGGCAAAACAGCTGGCTGGGGACGGACATCCTCGACTGGAAGGACGTGGCCTCCTTCGCACAGGACAACATCGAGACCCTGCTGTCGGTGCGTCTGCCCCACAGGCCAACCCCCCCCCTAGTGTCACACAACTAGGGATGGGAATCGAGAACCGGTTCTTGTTCAGAACCGGTGCCGAGTCAACCGATTCCATGGCATCATTAACGATTCCGCTTATCGGTTCCGGTCGCGGCAAATGCGTCATTACGTCACACACACGCTGCTTTGTTTTGGTTCAGAACGCAGCAGACATGGTGCCGCCGAGGAAGAAGCGCATTGTGCGTTCACACCAAACGCGATGAGGCGACAAGATCCCATACAAAGTGAACGTAGAGACGCCTATCGGGCGAATTTTTCGCGAGAGAAAACCGGCGACAAGTTTTTGTCGTAATGACAGCCAATCAGCGTTCAACAGCGTGACAACTGAGTGACATATGTAACGTAACAGCCAATCAGCGTTCAACCGTCAAACTCAGTGCAGTGCAGTCCGGGGTGAACTGCAACATGGAGGAGAAAGTGATAGTTGCAGTTTGCGACTTCCGGAGCTCTATATATGATAGTGTATATAATATAATGTAATTTTATATAAAATATCACGGCCAACAGCTCTGTGCGCCTCCGGATGGCCGTAGCGTTGGGAGCTCTCATAGGGATTGGGCTTCTCGGGGTTTGTTTACCGGCGTTGCTATGGTTTCCAACGGTTTATTAGGTAGTAATAATAATAATAATAATAATACATTTAATTTAAAGGCGCCTTTAACCTTTCGCCTTTCGCCTTAGGTAGGCCCATCTAATAAATCTCTGTCTAATCAATACTTCATTTTGTTGATGTCAGTGGAATTTTGTTACAAGTTGAATGCAAATGAGCACTGTTTGCATTCCAAAAGGCACAAGCTCTTACTTGACTGTTTTCAGTCTGTATTTTTAGTTATATGGCACATAATGACGGCATTTGGGCTTAAAAGCTAAACATATCTTTTTTTGTCCAGACCAATTGATTTGAAAATGTACAATTTCCTAATTCTAGACGCACTTCTGATCAGATATTAAAGAGATTTAATACAAACAAACACATTTGTACTTATTTTCTCACCCAATGAGAATCGATAAGAGAATCGGAATCGGAATCGTGAAATTCTCATCAATTCCCATCCCTACACACAACCCTAGCCTTCAGGATGAGTGCTTGCCGCTGACACTTCTCTCCCTGACAGATCCTGGAGTCCTTATGGGTGGTGATGAGTCGCAACGTGGGCCTTCTCATCTCCACGACCACCACGCTGCTGACCGTTCTGTTCCACAGCGGCACGGCACTGCTCAACTTTGTGCTGAGTCTGGTGAGGGCTGCTGCCTCTTAACGTCCTGTTTAAGGTCTGTTGTAGTGACGCCATCAGACTTCCCTTCTCCAATGGCTTCCTGGGTCCATGTTCAGGTCGTGGGAGGACTTGACAGATCCCTGAACCCTCTGCCCTTCAACAGACAAAAGGGTCCCATTAAGAGTCTAGGACCCCTTAGAAGGGTGATCTTGTGTGCAGAGTGAATGACCCTTCTTCAGGTTGGAATCAGCAAGACTGGTTCTGGAGGGCGTGCTGAATGTGTCTCGTTGTGTCTTTGTGTGTAGGTGATCTTCCTCACCACCCTGTTCTACTTGCTGAGCTCCAGCGGGGAGTACTACAAGCCCGTCAAGTGGATCATCAACCTCACGCCCCTGTCCCAGCCCGGGCCATCCTCAAACATCATCGGCCAGTCGGTGGAGGAGGCCATCAGGTGCGCTGCCACGCCCCGCTGGAGCCTGAATGGTGTGGGGTTTGTGGTGGTAAGAGGTGCCTGACCTGTGTCTCTGTGTGTCTTATGCTAGAGGTGTGTTTGACGCCTCTCTGAAAATGGCTGCCTTCTACGGCCTCTACACCTGGCTGACGCACACTATATTCGGCATCAACATCGTCTTCATCCCGTCCGGTGGGTGCACTGGATTCCTTTGTTTTCATTGCGATACACAGCTCATTATGCCTTTCTCGACCAAAGTCGGTAACCATATCTATGCGACATCCTCCCCGTCTCTGTCTCCCCGTCTCTGTCTCCCCGTCTCCATGTCTCTCTTTCTCTCTCTCTGCCTCCCTGTCTCCCTCTCTGTCTGTCTCCTTGTCTCTCTGCCTCCCTATCTCCCCGTCTCTCCGACTCCCTGTCACCCTGTCTCCCTGTCTCTCTGCCTCTCTGCCTCCCTGTCTCTCTGCCTCCCTGTCTCTCTGCCGCCCTGTCTCCCTGCCTCCCCGACTCCCTGTCTCCCTGCCTCCCTGTCTCTCTCCCTGTCCCGGTGTAGCTCTGGCTGCCATCCTGGGTGCGGTGCCCTTCCTGGGGACCTACTGGGCGGCGCTGCCGGCCGTGTGTGACCTGTGGCTGGCCCAGGGGGAGGGCGTGAAGGCCCTGCTGCTGCTCGTCTGCCACCTGCTGCCCACCTACTTTGTGGACACGGCCATCTACTCGGACATCTCAGGGTGCGGCGCAGTCGATTCAATGAAGCCTGTTTGTGTATGAATGGAGGTGTATTGGTATAAGTGAGTGTGTTTGTATATGCACTAGAGTTTTGTGTGTGTGTGTGTGTGTGTGTGTGTGTGTTCATGCCTGTTTGGCGCGTGTGTTGTGCGTCACCTTATGTCTGCCACTGTGCGAGCAGGAGAGACAGTGAGCAGGAGAGACAGTTGGGTCCGTAGTAAGCAGGAGAGACAGTGGGCCGTGGTGAGCAGGAGAGACAGTAGGCTGTGGTGAGTAGGAGAGACAGTGGGCCGTAGTGAGCAGGAGAGACAGTAGGCTGTGGTGAGCAGGAGAGACAGTGGGCCGTAGTGAGCAGGAGAGACAGTAGGCTGTGGTGAGCAGGAGAGACAGTGGGCCGTAGTGAGCAGGAGAGACCGTAGGAAATATTGAGCAGGAGTGACTGGGCAGTAGTGAGCAGGAGAGACAGTGGGCAGGAGAGAGAGTGGGCAGGAGAGACAGTGGGCAGGAGAGACAGTGGGCAGGAGAGACAGTGGGCGGGAGAGACAGTGGGCAGGAGAGAGTGGGCAGGAGAGACAGTGGGCAGGAGAGACAGTGGGCGGGAGAGACAGTGGGCAGGAGAGACAGTGGGCGGGAGAGACAGTGAGCAGGAGTGACTGTGGGCAGTAGTGAGCAGGAGAGACAGAGGGCAGGAGAGACAGTGAGCAGGAGATTCAGCGCAGGCCGTAGCACTCTGCTAAGGCACTGCCTCTGAGACTCATTTGACCGTCTCTGGGCCTGGGAGTGTTGGACACCAGTGGTCTGGCTGGACGCCAGTGGTCCCTGGCTCCGGTTGAATTCCTACAGCCCCCTGTGAAGCCCCATCTCTCCACACAGACTGTGTTTGGTGCTGACAGAGACAAAGCCAGCCAGGGAGCTTGGCAGCCTGTACTTCCTATCAGCTTATCTGGTTCTGTGAGCTTCTGTCTCGGTCTCCACTCGGCCACCAGTGTGTATGCAACCGTTCTATATTTCTGCAACAAGCCCAGGCTATTTACATACTGCACTAATATGTGAGGGTTTTGTGTGTTTTGTATCATAATCTACAAAATATTCCTATTCATATAACACGTCTTTTGCCTTGTTGTAGTTTCTACTACAGCCGCTCCTATCCAAAGTGAACGGCTTTGAGTTGAGCCGTATGCCATGGAGGCGCAGGGAGAGGGTTAGGGGTGCAGGCCTTTCAGCCGGGACTCAAACCTCCCAACCACCTCTACGCTGTCCTCTCGTCGCTTGCATTCCTTGACCGGTCTCTTCCTCCCTTCCAGGGGCGGGCACCCCTACCTGACTGGCCTGGCGGTGGCCGGCGGGGCCTACTACCTGGGCCTGGAGGGCGCCATCATCGGGCCCATCCTGCTGTGCATCCTGGTGGTGGCGGCAAACATCTACAGCGCTATGCTGACCAGCCCCAGCTCCACCCAGCCCACTCCCGTGCAGCCCTCCTGGCCGCTCGGGCCTGGCAGGTACCGTCAGACGCACGCATGCACGCGCACGCGCACGCGCACATACCGGCACATGCACATGCACATTGTCCACTGTTTCTTTGTTCCTGATTGGTTGATACCCTGTTCAGCACTTTCTATTGTGTTAGCGCAAATCCCTGTGTACCGTATCTCTGTGATTCTCCCGGTGTTTACTGATATTTTTTTACAACTATTTTATTGTCTCTTTCATAGAGTGAGCAGTTCTATAAATAATGCTTGATTTAAGGAGCGCAGTTAACCTCCAGGGAATATAATTGTGTATATATATAGTATTTAGATAAATCTTTGTGGGGGATCTTCGTGTTTTCCTGTGTGTCACGTGCAGGGTGTTCCTAGACACGACTCCCACCGTTCCGAAGAAGGCCCGTGAGTAAGGCAGTGGTCGCAGTCTTCTAGTCTTCACCCTTCAGGGGTTGCCCTCACCGAGTCGTCTGCGGAGCGTTCGCTAATCCATGACGGCAACTTCTCTGGCCAGAGGACACACGTGATGAAAACAAGATTCTAGAGGGCAGGCCGGCCTTTGGAGACCATTTACTACAAGCTTGCTATTTTTAATAGTGGAATAATCCAATTTTCGGAGAACACAGTGCCTATGTTAATGTTCTTATTCTGACAAATGGCCAAATGCTATGAGAAAATGATTTGGCCATAATTTGATTGGGAATGCCAAATTAATTAGAGATAATTTGATGATCAAAATGTAGTGTGAGGAGGCTGCTTTGCGTGGTCTGGTCGGCGCTGCCCTTACCTCGTTCTCTTGGCGTCCAGCTGGATCAAGCAGGATTTATATTACAAGTTGTTTGGCTCGAACTCTTCCTCCTGAAGCAATGTTTATATATATTTATAGAGAATAAGTCTTTTTTTTACGTTCTACTCTGGTATTGGTTCAACAGCTTCATTTTTTCCACATACCCCCTGGACCAGGGTCTTGGTACCCTTTTGTTTATATTTCTGTTTTAATGTCCGTACTGCTGACCCTATTTAACAACCATAGTTTATATCTGCTACTTTTGCTGTACATGACGCAAGTAGCCACGGCGATATTTGTCTTGATTAGGTGACTTTTTACAAAGGTAGAAAATAATAAGTTCTGTAATATTTCAGGAGGATTTATTTTGCTGTCTGATTTTCTTTTGTCTTGACGTGTTTGTATACAACAGACACACAAAGGTATCCATACACACACACACACAAACTAGCTGAGCAATGGCTCGGTCTGTTTCAACACGTAGTGTTGTGTTGCTAAGACTACAGCTTGGCTGACTCCTTCTACAAGCACTTTTCTGCCTAATTTCTATCAGTCTACCCATGAGGATAAGGCCCATGTCACGGTTATATTAAGAATTAGGCCAGGTGAATTATAAATCTGATGCCAGACACTAATGTGCATACCATCTTCCAGTATTTCTAAGGAAAAAAACAAATTCACTTTACTGGGCGTTAACACCAACACAGTTGAATAGGATGTTTTATTTTTTTTATGACTGAATATTAAGGAACTGTTTACATCATTTGGAGCTTTAATGAATAACTTGTGATTCATTAGTATGTGATGCACATATTCTCATGAATGCCTACTGTGTTGGCTTCCCACTCTCACTCACACTGGGACTCGTCTCGGTACGGTCGTTGGGCGACTCGTTCCACTGGTTCACTAATGTAATGTTAATGTGCGGTAGAAGATTTCTGTGATGTTTTTATACGTGCACAGATCTAATAAACATTACCATTTTACCAACTGGGCTCCATTTTATTTTCTTAAAGTTATTTTGAACAAAAATAAAGCTTTCCCTTTTTGGTCTCCCTGTCCTGAGTGTAGCGTGGTCTGACCGGCTGATTCACTCCTTCGATCCATCCTTAGTGCTCAAGGCAGGATCAATGCATTTACCACTGGCATGCCACATTGTTTTGCACAGGTTATTTTACCTTGATTACCAGATACACCACACTGTTCTTGTGTGCACGAGTGTCACGTTTTTCAGTAGAATAGTTTGTGAAGGAGTTTCAGGTTGACATGATTTAAAATATACTGCTGTATAATAATGTCTTCTCTAATGGCTGATTCAGCCAAGGGCACAGCGGCCCATCCTCTGTTCAGTTTCTCAGGGCAGCTTCGCCATTTTGCTCCATTTAGTCTTAAGTATTGACAATGGACACACTGAGGTGGTTTAAACAAAATACAAATTAAATATTTTACCGCTGTCACTGTGTCCCCGTCTATTATCACATTATTTGTAATACCACAAAAAAAGATACAGCTTGGTTTTATTCTGTAAACCTTTTCACTTTTATTTTCTACAACATTTGGATCAGCTCAGTGTGGAAGCCTGGGTGTTTTCTTCCCCAAATCAGAGCACTCAAAACAATACTGTCTCCTCACCATACAGCCAATCATCAGACGCCAGTCTGCTGAACACCCTCCGCTACCAAGTCCATCACCGAAGATGAACCAATGAAATGTCCGACCTATGTGTAAACCCCTTCTCCACTGGAGAAGGCTGAAATAGTAAAAACGATTTTTTTTTTTCTGTGAAATGACTTCTCTCACTTGAGGCAGAGAGGAGGAATAAAAATGAAAAAGATGGTAGCAATGAATGAGTGATACGCAGATAAACCCACTGATTGAGCCTAGCTGCTCTCTTGTAAAAAAAAAAAACAGCTAAAAAAAACGGTAAAAAGTATATCTGTACTGTGAGATATGCGGTTAAGAATGGGGATATGTCTGCTGATTCGCTCTACTACGTGGACCGCCAGTGAACCTCTTTCCCTGTGGTCCTCCATGCGTCTCCTACGGAGGACCGCATGAACCCCCCGGTCTCCCCCCACCTCCTGCTGAGCGGGAGCGGAGGAGGAAGGCGTCATTATTGCGCTGGCCGGCCTCAGTCCGACCCGCCGAGCTCCTCAAGCACACACAGCAGCGGAGAAACCTTTGCATTCAGAATCTGAGAAAAGATTTGTTCTTTTTTTTGTTTTGCCCTTTCTGTACAATGGAAGCAGAGCAAATTGTGGTCCGCTGTTAAAACTATGTTAGGAGCGCCGTGTGCTTATATATATCTATATATATAATTTAAAAAAACTGTAACCGCTAGGACAGAAGAGACCTCAGTCTCGGTGACCTGGAAGCAGCTTGGCTAGGGTTAGCATCGGGCTTCATTCACGCACACACGCACGCATTCACCAACGCGTCCACATGCACGCTCACACGCTCCACTGGAGAAAGGAGCCCTCGGAGTGCTTCTTCCAAGAGCCATGAGGAAGAATTAACGAGAAGGCAGCGACGGCGGACATCACTGCTGCTCTCCTAACGGGATGCGATGCTCCATTGAGCCAGACACCAGAGGCTCCGATAGGTCAACAGCCCTCAGACAGTGGCCAGCAGTCCGATATGCGGAGTGTGTGTACAAGATATATGTTCAACATCTCTAAAGACAACATCTGAACTACTACAGTAACGGCTCTGTGGTGCTCCTTACAGGACCGCAGAAACAAAGACGGGGGGAAACAATTCAAACAAAGCAAAAAACATTAGACAAGACATTAGAGATTTTAAGATATCAGAAACATCCTCATGTTTCCATCCTATATCACTGCTCCTATGTTTACTTTTGGGTCTTCTCTAATGTCCTATAGCCCTGTGATATTATTTCTCTGGTTGGTGTGGCTGGAGTCTGTAGGTTGGATCTGGCAACACTAGAGGGAGACAAACACTGCTGCAGAGGATGGTTTCACACAGTCTATATAGAAATATATATAAACTGTATATATATATATATCTATATATATATATAGAGGCATACAGGATCACTGTCCCTGTCACACACACACACACACACACACACACACACACACACACACACACACACACACACACACACACACACACACACACACACACACACACACACACACACACACACACACACAAATACACTTCTTCATTTGACTTCACCGGAGTGCATATCTCATCCCTGTTACAAAATAAAATTAAAATAAGAAACAACTATAGCCACCAGACTCCTTGTCATATATTCTTCCCAGAATACCGCCCCCTCCCTATCACACACACACACACACACACACACACACACACACACACACGCTCATACATCCATAAAACAAACAGATAAACAGGCAGGCACTCTTCCAATAGAGGCGATCAGTAAACAAAGTAACGGGTTGAGGGGCTGGACTCTGTGGTCCGGGGAAGCAGTGGACACAGCATCTCACCGACGCCCGTCTCCTCGCCACACGGAGGAGCAAGTCCCTGTCTCCTTCTGCAGGTCACATCTACAACATAATGTTTAAAAACGAACCCCGCCCAGAGGGCCAGGCCATGGGGGGGGGGGTGGGGGGGCTGGGGAGAGCAGGAGCTTCCAGAGGTAGTACCGTCCCGTTTGTCCTCCTGGCTCCTGACTCCGCTGGGTGGCTGCCCCGCTCGCTTCGGGCTTCTGTGTGTGTGTGTGTGTGTGTTTGTGTGTGTATGTGCGGGGAAGGTGTTCAGAAGATCTCCGGGAGTGTGACATTGCGCAGCAGCCACTGCTGGGCACGGCCGTGCGAGCAGTCCTTGACGCTGGGCACCTGGCTGTCGTCCTCGTTGGCCTTGTCCAGACACTGGTTACTGTTCACGTGCACCAGGGTCAGCTTCTACACACAGACACACACAACGCACGGGGAGGGTCAGCTTCTACACACAGACACACACAACGCATGGGGAGGGTCAGCTTCTACACACAGACACACACAACGCATGGGGAGGGTCAGCTTCTACACAGACACACACAACGCATGGGGAGGGTCAGCTTCTACACAGACACACACAACGCATGGGGAGGGTCAGCTTCTACACAGACACACACAACGCATGGTAAGGGTTAGCTTCTACACAAAGGAGACACACAACGCATGGGGAGGGTCGGCTTCTACACACAGACACACACAACGCACGGGGAGGGTCAGCTTCTACACACACAGACAACGCACGGGGAGGGTCAGCTTCTACACAGACACACACAACGCATGGTAAGGGTTAGCTTCTACACAAAGGAGACACACAACGCATGGGGAGGGTCGGCTTCTACACACAGACACACACAACGCACGGGGTGGGTCAGCTTCTACACACACAGACACACACAACGCATGGGGAGGGTCGGCTTCTACACACAGACACACAAAACGCATGGTGAGGGTTAGCTTCTACACAAAGGAGACACACAATGCATGGGGAGGGTCGGCTTCTACACACAGACACACACAACGCATGGTGAGGGTTAGCTTCTACACAAAGGAGACACACAATGCATGGGGAGGGTCGGCTTCTACACACAGACACACAAAACGCTTGGGGAGGGTCAGCTTCTACACACACAGACACACAACGCATGGGGAGGTCAGCTTCTACACACACAGACGCACAATGCATGGGGAGGTCAGCTTCTACACACACAGACACACACCGCATGGGGAGGGTCAGCTTCTACACACAGACACACAACGCATGGGGAGGGTCAGCTTCTACACACAGATTCATGCCAGCCACGTTTCTTTGGTTTTCGAAAAACTTGTATCGTCACGTTGACAAAAAGGTGACTTTTTCGTTAAGCCATGAGGGTCAATATACATAAACTCTGTTCCTGTTCTGTTCAGCCACATCCTCATTTAAAAAATAACTACGGACCTGGATAACTCCAACCACAACCGGAACAGAAAGAATCATATATGGATATCATATATCATACATACATAACATATACAGTAATGCAATATTTACAGAATTGCAACACAAATCAAATTGGCATTAAAACAATTTCAGACCATGAAAAGATTTGTCTGCCCTGTCTACCTGTCTGTCTGCCCTGTCTGTCTGCCCTGTCTGCCCTGTCTGCCCTGTCTGCCCTGTCTGCCCTGTCTGCCCTGTCTGCCTGTCCGGCTGTGTGCTCACCACAGGGTCGTAATCCCAGAGCTGGTTTCCTTTCAGATGGTGACACTTGAGCATCATGACCGGCCCGTTGAGTTTGGACACGTCCAGACACAGGTCATCTGTCCTGATCTCCTTATTGGCCGTGTAAGAGAAGACCTTCACACAAACGACATGTTATTAGCAATCAATCATTCCTTTAATTACCACCATCATTTCTACGTCAGTCTTGAATCAAAGGGATACCGTCAGGAAGATTGACTTTATTTCCTTTTACTCATTTATATTGAGAGAAAAGAAAATCGATCGAGAGTCAATTTTTTCGCAAGGGCAATCATGAGCATAACGAGGCCAGATGATTTAAAGGACCTGACATATGTCTTCTGCATGACAATGACTCTACTGAGCCATTGTTCACAACCTGATGCTCCCTGTTCCCCTTCACCTGGTTGCCTCCCATGCCGTGGCAGTTGAAGATCCCGACCTTCTCGTTCTCCTTGCGGGCCATGTTGTCCAGGCACTGATTGGTCTCCACGTTACGGATCTGGGGGAGGAACGAGACAACGGCAGCCGTCATTCAGAACACGTTCACAGGATGAGGGTCGATTCAGAGGATCACGCCCATGTTTGTCACTGGTTGGAGCAAGCCTGTGAAGTGACTTCATTCAAGGAGTGAATCATGGAGCGAGTGTGGGGCGTGTGTGAGGGTACCTCTCCCAGGGAGTAGTAGTGGCGGGGGATCTGAGAGTCCGGGTAGACGTTCTCCAGGTACCAGCTGAAGGGTTTACATTGAAGCTTCTGTCTCAGAGCCGACCGAGACGTGATGTCACCGTAGTCTACTTTGGTCACGCCTGGATGAGTCACACACGCACACACACACACACACACACACACACACACACACAGGCCGACACACACAAACACACACAGGCCGAGACACACACATACACACACACACACACACACACACACATACACACAGGCAGACACACACACACAAACAAACACACAATAAGGGATAAACATTGATATTTTCATTTCAACGTACACAACAGCATGGAAGTATAATTCTTCATGAGCAATACACCTATCCATGCATGTGTGGGTGTGCGGATGTCTCAATACAGGCTTAAAGACACCGCATGGTCTGATATTTGTCTCTGAGCCCCGCCCTACAGACTCAGGTAATGACAGTAACATAACACTGACACCCAGTTAATGTTCACTTGTCACTCAGCCACCAAGTCACACACACACACACACACACACACACACACACACACACACACACACACACACACACACACACACGGAAGGCCAAAAAGTTCCCAACTCTATTGACGATGTGTAAGGATTAAATCTATTTAAAATCTGTCGTTTAAGCTTTCATAAGCCCCATATTACAAGGGGTCAAACAATACCACAATGCTCCGGAGCATTGAAGACCTGCTTGTGGTGGTTGCTGATATTCGGGTTGGACATTTAGAAATTTGATTGAACAGGATATCTGAATAGCAATTTCATCAATAGTGTCATCACAAGATCCTGTTTTCAAAGCATTTAATAAACATGTGATTTCTATCCATGTATTATAATTAGTGCTGTCAAGCGATTAAAATATTTAATCGCATTAATGTCATAGTTAACTCCCTTGATTTCTTTGTCCCATAAATTTTTCTCATTTTAATGCTCTTATCAACATGGAGAAGTGCATTGGCTTGCCTTGTGCAAATGTTTTTTTATTGATAACAACATTGCCATATACTGATCAAAACAAAAAAAATTACAAAGTGCAAAGGTAAAATAGGACTCAGCCTATAGTGCAATGAAACGATGAACATACAAACATACTGCCTTGAACATAGCATTCAGGCTACTGCTTCTTTGTTTTGAGCCAAAGAAAAAAAAAAAGGAAAAAAATAAATAATAATTAACGCCGTTAAAATTGGTTTGCGTTAACGCCGTTAATAACGTGTTTAACTGACAGAACTAATTATAATGTATGATCATTATATTTATGACATTTATATCAGCACCATCCTGAATGTGCCACCTCTAAAAGAGAGAAATATTTGGCCCTCATAACAGACTTTATCCGCTTTTCATGAATATAACATTACTACCGGAGGGAATGTGGATTTCTTCTCTAAAGTATTGGATGCAGCAGCCTAGTGGAGACCACCCTGATCATGTGACCTCACATTCTGTTTGACCTTTGGCCTTCACCGCCCACATCTATCTCAGTGGTTGGGGGGTACTGGGGGGTGTACTGGCCTGAACAGACAGACTCCTTCAGCCCATCGGCTCATCCTGACATGTGACACCTCCACTCTGTTCAGAGGAAGTCTGCTTGTGTTCTCCTCTTCTTGTTTGATGGTTGTTGTGGAGATTATTGCCATAACGGCACAAAGTTGACTCTGCTAATGTTAGCGTCACTGCTAGTTGCTAGCTGCTTCGGGAGACGCCATCGCTGTTTTGAGAGCGGCGGCTTGTGTTTTACGTCACCAACTACGACACGGTCAGTGTCGTAGTGATTGGCCGATTATTGTAAGGAGACGGATGTGGGCGGCTAGAGGACTGATCCGTGAGGTGGAGCTGAATGTGAGGTCACGTGATCAGGATGTGGGGTCACGTGATCTGGATGTGAGGTCATGTGATAAGGATGGTCTCCTGGCCAGGAGCCTGCATCCATGGCAACAAAGCATCTCTTAAATATCGTCTGTATTGATTTGATCAGGTAAATAAACATTGCCCATTGGTAAACCAGCATAGATTTGACATCGATTTAAATCAATACATATCTACAATCACGTGTCGTTGTGACCCTTTTGGCCTTCAATACGAACACACGCGGACAGGCACACACACACACACACACACACACACACACACACTACACACACACACACACACACACACACACACACACGAACGGCCACCTACCAGGAGAGATGATGTAGAAGAAGTTCTTGAACTCGTCCATCCACACCTCGGCCAGGCGGCGATTGTTCTTGTTGATGATCTGACCCGTGCCCCCGGGGAAGGTGTAGGGCGTGGCCTTGCGGAACACATGACCCACGTGAGAACATGTGACGATCTCCAGGGTTCCACCGCACTGCCAGATCTGCCATCAGAGACACCGGATAACATCATGTAATAAGATATGCCATCAGAGACACCAGCCAATGCTGTGTAACAGAGACCCACCCCTAGATGATGCCACGCCTTTTGATAAGATCACCTTTCTCTAGCCTTTTCAAGACAGGCTTTAGAAAATACACACAGCCATGTCTCACGGCAGGGTTTAATAAGGCAGGCATTACCTAGGACACTTTTAACATGGACACTTTCAAAAGCTGAAAATATCCACCTTTTGGTTGCCTCAACCAAAAGTTACTCACAGTGACTCACACCTCACACCAATTCTCACCCAAAATGAAATGGAACTTTTCATATATTTTTTAATTTGTTTAGGCCAACTCCAACCTCCAGTTCTTCATGACATCTTACGCTCCACAGACACTGGTTGGGGAGCGTGTGGGAGGCTTGCATGAAGGCTATATATACCAGCACATCAAAACATGCACAAACAAAACACGGAGGTGTCTGTGAAGTGTTTACCGGCCTATGCTAGTGATATAAGGGCAGTATACAATGCAAAGGATAAATATGAAGATATGTATCATACATGTACTGTGTGTATGTATCATCCATCTATATGTGTGTTTACCCGGAAGGAGATCTCCAGGTTCTCTCCTCCCCAGATATCCATGCCAGCATCATAGGTGCCAATCTCCTGGAAGTAGTCTCTGTCTATGGAGAACAAGCCCCCCGCCATGGTGGGGGTCCTGAGGAGGGAGGGAGGAGAGAGCATTAGGGGCTGCCATGGAAAGCAGGCACATGGCAGCAGCCATGAGGTTACAAGGACCGTGAAGTGAGGACTTCTAAAAGATGCTAGGGGGGGATGCGTCTCCCGACAGCCACACACAACTTCAGCTGTCCCTCTCACTTTCCCCCCCGCATCTTCCCGTTTTCCGTTTGCTCCCCCTGCTATGGTTTTGAAGGCTCTCAGAGCCGTGTCCAAAAATAAGACGTTGATGTCTCTCCCTCTCTCTCTCTCCTATGGAAGTGGACAATGGCTAGTTTAGGATTGTTTAAGTACTCTGCTTCCAAGTACTCGGCATCGACACAAACATATGAAATTAGGTTGATAACATATCCTGTGACCGCAGCGGTTGAGGGCTGCTTGGCGGACCACAACATCTTACGGAGACTGGAAAATAACGACTCAACCCATGTGTGTTTCAAAAATAAACAAGGCAGGGAAAGAAAACAGATCAGTTGTCTGTGGGATAATTAGTAACACATTAAGAGTTTGTTGAACAAACACCGATAATTGTCATGGGGCTCACAAAGTGTCTCTAACAAAGCAGACAACAGAATTCATAATACATAGTATTAACATGGACAACCGACCACGCCTTTGAAGTCATGGAGATATTTTTTATTTTTAGTTACGGATAGCATCTTGACTGCTATGTTTCCTCTGCTCTCCACTCGTGGCGTACAGCCCAGCAGGTGGGTTGGCACCAGACCTATTCCCCACAGTCTACCCAGCTAATGCAAATGTTCAACCACATCCCACGGCGCCTTGTTAGTATCCAAATGGCTGGTTCCCTGGTGGGAGTGCCTGAATGTCAATGAGCGTGGTGCAGACAGGCGGCAGGGCTTTCTGCTCGGTGGCTAGGCTGCTACTTTAGGGACAGCACCAAACACTGCCAATTGTTTCTGTAAATTGCATCCTTTTCCTAATCTGTTCCTGCCAGGACACGACAAACTTTTAATTTTTCTGAGAAATACGGGAATACAAAAAATAAGACAGCTCAGATGTGTGTTTTGTGTACTCTACCTACCAGCCGTCTGCTGGGAAGCTCCTGATTTATGGTCCCAAATCTGGAGTATTTTCTTCCTTTGACGCAACCAAAACACAGCTGCACCAATACATTTCAGCTGAAAATAACAACCTTTCTTACACTCTCTCACCAGACTACAATGGAAGCATGGGGCTCTGGAGATAAGTGTCTTATCTGCCCTTCACTCCAAAGACAATACACAGAGCAGTATGGGGAATACATCTCCATCACAAGCAGGGTGAGAAGGGAAAACAAATGATTACACCGGCCTTCTGCTAGAATAGCTCCAGGGCTGCTATTTGAGGAACGCAAAAAGTGTTTGTCCATTCAGTAAACCGCGCCTCCAGCGTGAGTGGAGCTGTAGCTACTGAGGCCCTGAGGGCCCGGGGTCCCTGACGGGGGGACCTTAGGGGCGGAGCCTGGTACCTGACAGGGGGCCTGAGGGGCGGGGCCTGGTACCGGACAGGGGGCCTTGAGGGGCGGGGCCTGGTACCTGATGGGCAGCGTGCGGTCACCCTGAGGGGCAGGGCCTGAGGGGCTGGGCCTGGTACCGATAGAGATGCGCGATTGGCGGTTGCAGCCGCGGACTCCGCGGCTAAACTGCGGATCGGGCTGATGACGTGGCAAAAAATAATATTTGCATTAAATTGGCGGTTTGACGAATCAAAATCAAAATATTTATTTTTCTGTTTATTCTTATATCTATATATTTATATATATTCTTCTATATTTTTACTTTTCAATGCTGTGGAACGCTCCGTTCACTTGCATTGGCCCTTTCACATCTGCCGGCGGTGAATTATTTTTGATAATTCACCGTTGCTAAGCAGACCGCTGTGAAGGGAAGAGGATTTTTTGCCTCTATTCACGTCTTAGGTATCACTCCGCAAGTAGTCCGGTAACTTGTCAACCCCAGCTTCTTCGGTTGCTAAGCAACGTCAACGTCTTTGGCAGAATACTTCTCTGCTGATCAACACTTGATCAGCAGAGATGGCAGTGCAGGTGAAGGTAGTACGTCAAAGGCTCAAAAAGGGAGAACTAAAAACCAAGGAAAAAGAAGGTCGGAATAGTGCTGCCTGGAATAACTTTGAAGTGGTGAATCAGGATGACACCAGTGCAGGCTATGTCATTTGCAAAGGCTGCAAAGCTGTCTAAGTTCATGACAGTCACAAGACGGGTATGTCTAACATGGTGCATCACAAGTGTGCTAAACCCCAAACCTACACAAACACCTTGACAAGTTTCGCCCGTCGAGATCCACATAGAGTACCACAGGATGTCAAATCAAAGCTGACAGATGCATGTGCGGACCTGTGCCCTCTTGATATGCGCCCGTTCGATATAGTGTAGTGTGGAATTTGACCCTACCCTGAAAAGAAATGATGCCGGGCACCGATTCCGATAGCATTGAGGATGTAGTGGACATGATAGATTACTGCAAAGAGCTTGTTGCATACCTGAAGAAGTGTGGGGGGACAGTAAAGTCACTATGTTGGAATCGATACTGAAACAATACCAAGAAATAAGAGAGCTGCTAAAGAACAGAGACCAAGAACATCGCCTTGATGGTATCCACCAGGGTCAACTCACACACTTGATCGACTTTCTCACCCTTTTCAAGTTAGCAATCAACAAGCTTGAAGGTGAACGTTACCCAACCATTTACATGGTGTTGTTCCGGTTTACCAAGCTCAAAACACACTGTGAGCCCAAGACTGTAGACCCACCTTACATGAAAAGTCTTCGCTAATCGCGCGTCTGCCCTGCTTGATGAGAAGATGTGCCCTACTGCTACTCATTAAATTTCTCCACCCGAAATTCAAGTCCCTTAAAATGCTGGTAGAAGAGGATAGACGAAAAGTGATTGAGCAAGATGATACAGCCTGGGTTATTTTGTTTCGATAGTAGTTTTATTTTAAAATTCATTGTAAAATTACCACTCGTGGAATAAGGAATTTAAAAGAGATTATGGAGTGATTTGACTCAGAAGTGACATTGGGCAATGGCACCGCGAGATGTTCAGAACAAGTTCAACTTGTAGCTCAATAACATCCACAGCTAAGAAAGAAAAATAGTCAATTTCTTTTGATTTGTAAGGCAAGCAGGCAAGTTTTGGGGTTAATATGTAGGCCTACAATAAAAAAAATTGAACATGCATGTTGCATTGTTGGGCGGTAGACTTTATAGGCTTTCTTTATTTTTTACAAAAAATAAAGTGCAATAGGCATTAGCTTAAATAGTAGGCTAAATAGCAGCATGTTGAAATGGTGTTCCAAATTACAAAGATTTTTATTACAATGATACCATTTTACAGCCTAGTCGGATAAGGTCAGGTTCGCCTATGTGCTTTTATTTAGGCTATTTATTTATTTTTGTCCCTGTTTCGATCGGAGACAGATGATCTTCTGGGTATACAACATAGCCAATAGGCTATCCTACTAGGGAGTTTAGCCTTGCAATATCTTTGCTGCATTGGATCAGTCTCCTTTCAAGAACACGCAAGAGCTTTCTAGCCTCGCGTCAGCAGTGCCTTGCTTTGCCGTATAAAAGCAACCTGCGGATGGTGGGCGGGTGCGGTCTGGAAATTTGGTCCAAAAACGTTGGTGCAGATGGATGGCGGATGGATGATGCGTTTGTGCGTTTGAAATAATAGCCCATCCGCGCATCTCTAGTACCTGATGGGCACCGTGCGGTCACCCTGAGGGGCGGGGCCTGGTACCTGACGGGCAGCGTGCGGTCCCCTGAGGGGCGGGGCCTTGTACCTGACAGGCAGCGTGCGCTCCCCCTTAGGGGCGGGGCCTTGTACCTGACGGGCAGCGTGCGGTCCCCCTGAGGGGCGGGGCCTTGTACCTGACAGGCAGCGTGCGCTCCCCCTTAGGGGCGGGGCCTTGTACCTGACGGGCAGCGTGCGGTCCCCCTGAGGGGCGGGGCCTTGTACCTGACAGGCAGCGTGCGGTCCCCCTTGCGGCGGTCCATCTCCCTCTGCGGGACGGGGTACCAGCGGAAGTTGAGCTTCCAGTTGAAGCCGCCGTAGGTCATGTCGGAGCCCGCCATGTATTCAAACGTATCGTCGCTGATCACGTCGATGATGGGACACACCACCGTCCGCCTTTTGAAGGGCACACCCACACACACACACAACACACACACACGTAAGCATAGCAGGTTAAAACAAAAAGTGTGACATGATGCTAAGTGGTGAAGTGGACTTCCAACAGGACGTTTGGATGTGGCGCTACAGTAGGGGGGGGTTGGGGTCAGGGCAGGGTGTAAAGAGGCGTGCATTGGCCTGCTGGTCATAAACCCAGGTGGCCGTCAGGGGAGGCCTGACATCTGTCCTCTGGAGCTCAACACATTCTGACCAACAGCTGACCGCTTTGCCACCATGTTTCATCATGGTTAGCTCTGGGCTCTGTGCACGAGTGCCTTTGTGTGTGTGGCGGGATCTGCACGTTTGTCTGATTACTGGCGGTAGTAAACAGAATTGGTAATTAGGCATCAAATAAACACACAAGGGCAAACCCCCTGTAGGCTCAACGATTGTTCATTGATTTTTGAATATGCGTGTTTGTAAATGTGTGGATGTGTGTGTTCAAGATTTATGACCTCTGTTTCTGTCCTGCAGACAGTGTGTGTGTGTGTAATGTGTATGTGTGTGGTTGTGTGTGTGTGTGTGTGTGTGTGTGTCTGTGTGTTAGTGTGTGTGTGTGTTAGTGTGTGTGTCTACGTCCGTGTGTGTGTTGTGAGTGCATGCGTGCGTGCGTGCGTATCTGTGTGTGTGTGCGTGAGTATGTCTGTGTGTTTGAGTACAGGTCTTACTTGTCTATTTTGATGCGTGCTAGCAAAGGCTCTAGCCAACCTGTGGTGCATTCACAGTGGGCATCCAGGAAGGTGATGACCTGGAGGTTCAGAGATAACATCGAGAGACAGACTCAAGCACGGCAGTACTGCATGGAGCACAGGTATTTGTACACACACACACACACACACACACACACCTGGCCGGTGGAGATAGATGCTCCTTTGAGGCGAGCCCGTATGAGCCCGGACCTCTGCTCCATCCTTATCACACTGACGCGAACCTCCAGCCTCCTCACATACTGCTCTAGGGGACGCTTCAGGAAGTCTGACACACACAGACACAGACACACAGACACACACACCCACACCCACACCCACACACACAGAGCAAGGGGACAGAGGATTGCACTTATTTCCGGGCGTACACAGTTTGAGGCGCTTTCCTGAATTTGCATGTGTGTATGTGTGGCAGACTATCTCCTACTTCTTGCCGAGTTTGAAATATAGTGACCAAATAGACTTTCTGCTCTCCTGATGATCTCATGTCCTCCCCTGGCTCCACCCCTCCTCCACCAGCCCAGTCGGAGGGCGGGGTGGAGCAGGGTTTAGAAGGTCAGGGTTTGGTGGATTGAGGGTAATAACAGAATGTAATCCCTGCGGCGGGTGAATTAAAAGACTTAATCTTTCCCAAACTGGGATTACAGTACAGCCCACGGTGGAGAGGAGCAGGCGACGGTCCACATGTACAGGGTTGTTTGTCAAAACAAAACACATACACACAAACACATGCACATAAATTCACAGAGAAAAAAATAAGCTAAACCCTACCCAGGCCACAACACAACTGAGACCCGATTCAATTATGTGTCTGTCTGTCTGTCTGTGTTTCTGTTTGTCTGTGTGCCTGTTTGTCTGTGTGTGTGTGCTTATGTCTGTGCCCGCGTGTGTACCTCGTTCGCTGGCGTCGTCCACCAGCACTATCTCCTCTAGGAGGGAGTGTGGCGAGCGGTCGATGACCGAGTGGACTGTGCGCAGCAGCGTGCTCCAGGCCTCGTTGTGGAACACGATCACCACGCTGGTGCGAGGGAGATTGTCTGGATACAACTTGTTCTTGCACCTGTGCAGCAGAGAGACGGAAAGGCCCTTCAGAACACAGCAGAACACAAAGCCATCCTGGAGCTTATCCGCTGTGATGTGTATTGAAACATCGTTAAACACAGTTTGCACGAGACAAGACATATCATTACTCCTCTTTATACACGTGCGAATAATGATGCAGGGTGGGATTTTGATGGATGATGTAATGACACGGGATGGAGGACGTGATGAAGATCAGGACGACACTATCAATATGTTCAACCCAGCCGGAGAGACAGATCTTCATACTGTATCTAAATCCGCTGGGATTTACAACTAATTATTAACCATTATATCTACATCAAACATTCCTATAATAATTCAATCAAAACGTTTGACATGTTTGATCTGCCATCCAAACAAATCGAGACAACATCCGTGACACATATGAACCCATTTCACAGAGACGCTGAGAGCCACCCTGGCGTGACACCTGATGGTGTTACTACTGCACTGTGAACTGTGTTGATCGTAGCGTGAGGCCCATTCATGTAGGCCTCTGCGTTAGAGCTGGTGCGAGAAGGTAAGGGACATAAAATGCTGAGCACAGCAGAAATACTGTCACAGTGGGATGTGGGCCGATTCAAATCCATCTAAACACCACGGTGTGCAGAGTGAAACCAGAGTGAGTCCAGAGTAAGACAAGGTGCACACAGGTAGAACATGCCAAGGGGTTGAACATGCCAACAGGGACAACATGTTGGACTTCAGGTGCTTAATGACCACATTAGATCATCAAATGGTACTTTCTATCTACCCCAGAAATTCATGGAGAACAAATGGATAGAAAACAAACCATGTCAAATGTTATTTTTTCAGAACTTTTCATCTTTTTCAATGGTCTTATCTCAAGCTTTAATAGGCTGATTGTGTTAATCTCAGCACATGCTCAGCACATGCTCAGCACATGCTCAGCACATGCTCAGCACATGCTCAGCACATGGCCAACCAGTGTTAGATGAGTGTTGCTGTCCTGATCCTCTGCTAAGAGCTGAAATTGATATTGTGGTGCAAGGGAATTCTGGGCGGGCCCCATACTCAGACCGCCTGGGCACTGTCCAATCTCTTCTATCCGCTGCGGTGTCCACCCGAAGCATTGGATTGAGTGATTCCTAATCATCTGGAATGAGGACAGTTTGACGGGCACCTCTGACTGCAGGGAATTCTATGGACAACTGTCCACGTCAATTCTCTGGTGGGCATTCATAGGGAGACATGCAAAGGGAATACAGATGATGATAAAAAGGAAACAGGGACAAGAGGAACATGAATTGGTACGGCGAGATCCCAGTTCCAACCTGTGCTGCCTACGGCACAGAACATGCACGATAGACCCCCAGCACAGCCTGATCTAAGCCCTCTGATATTAAATTGTCTCTCTGACTAAATCGGTTTTCCCGACAGAACAGCTCTGATGGGCTCAAACTCCACACTAAAAGAGGAAATGTAAAACAGAGGCTGTGACTTCCTTTGATAGATCAGAGCTTTCCTAAAAGTCCATGTCCAATATTCTTCTTTCTAGTCTACCCCTCCCCTCCTACAGCTAAAACGCTCATTCCTGCTTTTTCTCTCTCTATCTCTGAGTCTATATCTCTCTCTCTCTCTCTGTCCGTCCCAATCTCTGGAATGCTGCCTCATTCTGCTGCATTCTCTGACAGTAGGAATGCAAAAAGCAGCAGCGAAGTGTAGATAACAGCAATACAACCTGCCCATTAGCTCAGTTTATGTGCATGTGTGTGTGTGTGTGTGTGTGTGTGTGTGTGTGTGTGTGTGTGTGTGTGTGTGTGTGTGTGTGTGTTTCTTTCTTTTCTTTGCCCCATCACTAATACTAACCCCCCACCCCCCACACAAACACATACACACTGAAAATACGACACACTTTAACCACAGGAATGTATTTGCTTGTTACTCGCGTTCATCGTTCTAGTTAAGGCTACACAGTGCTGTGTGTCTGTAATGTATGTAAATCTAATCCGTCAGTGTTGAGTGTAAAGCATTATAATGCATTGCAGACTTATCCATCAGCTAATTCATTTAGGGGATACAAGAGGGAGGCGGCCCCTCCCTCTTGCCACATATGCAGACATAACTGCATGGTCCTAAACATGAACAGGGCCCCTCACAACGCCCTGTGCAGTCACCTTCTAAAAGGGGAACAAGTCCAGGTTTCTGAAGGTTGTGGTGTGGAAAGACCTTCATTAAGTCATAGTCCCAGACATATAGATACAGACACGTGCACACACCAGGCACAGAGCCCAGAACTCCCTCTGTCATCATTACTTCCATTTAAACACTGCAATGCTGACGCCGTTGCAATTCAACTCCAGTCAATTTCCACTCCCCAGATTTTAACCAACGGCAGAGATAGGTCAAGTCCATCCTTTCAGGTTTCTTATGCCTGTTGTAAGTCTACCCACACCCATGCACGCACGCAGGTCTGTAATCATATGCACCTCCAGCTCCCCACACACACACACACACACACACACACACACACACACACACACACATACACACACACACACACACACACACACACACACACACACACACACACACACACACACACACACACACACACCTATACCTTACACACACTGACAGACAGAGGGGGTGAGATGCCCTGCTCTATATTGACTCTGTCTTATCTCCTAATTGGAAAAGCAGATAGAAGGAGAGCTGTGAGAGTGAAAACACACCTAGTAATCAACTCTTCGCTCAAAGACTGAAACCCATTTCACGGATCAATGTGCTGCTTCTGCTCTGGCTGTCTGGCGTGCGTGTGCAGACAGGCCCTATGGACGCCTGTCTGTTAAGGAGGTGTGTGTGTGTCCACCTATCTTTCCATCTAATCCCTGTTCATTACCGATTTAGGGACATATCTCCATCAAAGGAAAGAGGCAGGCGTTCAATGCTCTGCCTTTAGCTGAGGCCCAGAGCTCTGTCAGCGGTCTGTGGCTGGTTAGCCGCTGGGGCCGCGCTCACACATCTTCACCCACTCATTCCCTGTGTCTTATCATACTGTCTATTACACATCGAGTACCCTGAAGTTAATGACATAGAGTTCTTCCAACTGTGTTTTGAGAACATTTGTTTTCACATCCCAATGCCCACTAGAACAAGTATCTATAATATCGTGGAACGAGGAGAGGTGTCTCAATAGGATGCTTTGTGTAGAGATTGATGTTAAAAGAGTTCTTGGTGCAGAATTCAGTGTACAATACTGGGATATAATTGAATCCTTCAGAACAAGGCCATGACTGACAACCTCACAACACAGTCCCAGTACACTTCAAACCATTGAAATCACACAGGTTTCAATGGCCAGGCCAGTGAATGGGAGTTATATTTCACATTCAATGAATCCAATCCCAGTGAGTGATGAGTTCTAGGTGGGAGGGACCTCCGAGCCATGCCCTGCCTGAGAGACGCCTACCCTTCCAGACGGACGTCGGGCAGCGATCGGTTTAGAGCGATCATCTCTGAAGCCATGAGGTTGAACTGATTGATCTTAAACATCTCCTTCATCTTCTCCTGGTTGTCCTTGGAAATCACCACAGGCTTCCCCCCTTCTCCGGGCCCGTCCCGGGGCCGGGTCAGAGTGTCTGGGTAGGGAAGAAAAAGGAAAGCTTTCAGGAGAGGGCATAGTGCTCCGGGTCAGAGGTCAGCCTCCCAGGAGGTCTTTGCACAACCAGGCTTATATTTGTTGGAGTTAATACACTTGAAGAGTCTCTTTACCACACATTAATTAATACACTTGTATAGTCTCTTTACCACACATATATTAATACTCTTTGTATAGTCTCTTTACCACTGATTTATTAATACACTTGTATTGTCTCTTTACCAATCCTTAGTAAATACACTAGTATAGTCCCTTTGGCTGTTCACTCAAAATGGGTTCTTAAACAATATAACTCTGTTCAAGGATGCATCTACCAATGTTTCCACGAAATGAATTAGTTTATATTTTACTCAGATTAGAAATTATGTTTGGTGCCCCAAATGCTATTTATTTTGTTAAAAAACTTTCGATCAAAAGATCATTGGCATTGTTGTCAATGGAGAATAATATGGAAAAATACTGACAACAAAATAATGTTCTTCAATAGAAGAATAGAAAGCGCATGATGATACTGTAGGTGTCGTTCATGAATGACTTTATGGAGGTAGCATGAAGAGAAAAGGTAACAGACTACCCACTAAACATTGGACGTCGAATAGACGTTCAGATCATGTCTATATCTGGTCCGTCGGTCCATGACCAATTCTGTACATCTATTTGACGGCCAAACTAGGTCCACTATTTGGATGTCAAACCGTGACCCAACTTGGACGTCATATTGCCGTTCAACATTTTACTTTTGAACTGGGTAAATTTTTTGGACGTCATTTGGACGGTGCATGAAATGTATACAAGATCCCACTGCGCAATGTGACGTCGGAGTGACGTCATGTCTGTCATTATTGGACGTCAAATTCGGTCCACTGATTTATTGAAAGTAATCAAGTTATTTTTTTATGGATTCCGGACTGCAACACACTTTGGTTCCGCCCTTCCGTTTCCCAGTACTAATAACCCTTTGTCTCACAACAAATATTTACTCCCGGTCCCCACAACAATATTAGACCGTAATAATTGGCGATAAATAAGTACTCAAAAATATAAATTAGTTGGACCAGTAACCGGAGGATGTCTGGTACGAATCCCGACCGGTACACCAACAATTTGGGAGGGGTGTGTAGTAGTGCAGCACTCTCCTACGTCCTCATCCACAGATGAGGTTCCCTCAAGCAAGGTACCTGAAGTTCCCCGGGCGAGTGGCTGCCCACTAGTGGTGGATTGAATGATTTGTTTCCGTGACCCAGTTCGCGTGATTCAGTTCGCCACGAGGAGTCGTTCGCGAATCGTTCGTTCGTTCAGTTGAGTTTCCGGTAGCACTGAGTCTGACTGACTCAGCTGAGAACCGTGCAATGGGGTCCATTCCATGATGCGATTTTCCGCTAACACTACTGCCCACTGCTCCGGGAATGCCGGTGTGCATGTGTTCACCGGCTCCCGGATGGGTCAAAAGCAGTGAAAGAATTTCGCCCAAAAAGGGGCAATAAAGGATAACTTAACCTATTTCCCGGTTGATATGCTTGAGGGAGAGCCACTGATCTCAAACAAACCAGCCGAGCACAGCCTAATCCGATTAAAGCCATAGTTCGACAATGCTCCTCAATAGGACAACTGCAATTGTCAGTTCACTTCGCGTCCAAATCATTTCTGCAACGCTCCATTTAAATATATCGCTGTTTCTCGTTTTCCGACTGAAACAACCATCCGACTGTTTCAACCTTGAACTTGGCAGAAACTAAGTTTATCTTTTACTGTATGTACTTCTTCAGCTATTTCTCTGATGTTTATCTTAAGCCTTAGAAAAAATAAAAGAATGCCGATTTTATTTTTGTACCTGATTCAAGTAGCTAAATGATTTTTTTTTTTTTGCAGTGGGGCTGACAATTCTACTGCTACTGGAATCAGTGATCACACTTAAACCTATCAGTGCCCGCAAACATCTCCTGCCCGCATCAGTTAATTAGTTGCAAATTTGAGCTAGATAACGTTTTGTGCAAATTACCAACCAAATGTTTACAGGAGCCAGATAAAAAAGGTGGCCTAGCACAACATGCACGCTATAGTTGATATGGCAAATAGAGCTCATATAGAGGAAGTCTATCCTCTTAGATGTTTTAGAGAAGTGTTTCTGAGTTGTATGTAAGGGGCACTTTGTTCATGTGCAAGTGCACAGTGCTAAATGGTCGTGTGCAAGGTGCTAAATGTATGTGTGCAATGTGCACGGTGCTAATTGTATGTGTGCACGGCGCTGATGTGCGCGTGCACGGTCCTGATGTGCCTGTGCAGTGATGTGCGTGTGCACAGCGAGAGGTCTCAGTGGGATCACCGGTTCCGGTAGGGCTCTGGGGCATTCCATCAGAATTGCTCATGCATGACAATATAGTGTATGACAATATAACTTGACAAAAAATGGAACAAATATTACACCAATACAGTTTTTAATCTGCAATCTGTATTTATGCCATTGTCCTGGTTTTTATTAAACTTTTGTAAATAATCGAATTTGTTGGCTACTTTCTTTTATTAAGTCAATGTCTCTTCATGCTACCTACATTAAGTCTTAATCCATTCATGAACTCACGACTTCAGTATCGTCATGTGCTTTTTATTTTTCTATAGCAGGCATTATCTTTCCACAATATTTCTCAAATTAAAGTAATGCTGTTTGGATATTCCCTAAGCGTGTTGTGCCTGTGTGTACATCTCTTGTGCACCTGAGATGATATCAGCTGCAAACGTGTCCCCCCTCCCGGTTTAGCGGGGAGCGTCCAGGTGTTTCCCTGTCCTCTGCCTGCAGTCACACAGCCACATCTCCTGCAGCTCTACCCAATCAGGAAACCATTCCTACTATGATTTTTAAGAACGATCTACTGCTTGCATCTACATGGCTGGTTAACGGGGGATTGTCTGTAATAGTTGGCTATTATGTTACATACTGTCCATTTAAAATCGCAATGTGTGAGACGGGATTGTTGGCGGCAGATAGGGATTGGCCATCCGTCAAGCAGCCCTCCATCAGGTGTAAACGCTACGAGTCACTTCAGCAACGACAATCAAGCAACTGAAGCCAAAGAAGAAATATATACGGTCTGTTCCGATTTTTATCGCCATATATATATTTATAATAACAACATTTATTTGGATTTTCATGGCATTATATGAATTTATAGTGACATAATTTTTTTCGTCCCGCTTTTTATTTTTTGATTCAAACCCTTAAAAGTGCACTGCAATGCAGGAGATGAAGTCTTTGATAGTGGTTTTATTTCTTGGAGATGATCTATTGACCCCCGCGGTGGCTTCTTGAAACTTTTTTTTCTGGGGGCTCAAGGTTGGCGAGTACGATTGGCTCACTTTTGTGTGTCGAGCCACAGTGGAGCCTCTCTATGTGTGCACGGGAACTCCTTCCCCGTACAGCCCCTCTGACTACAAACATACAACAGCTGTGTGTGTGATGTGTCACACCTTGTCTGGGACACTCACCCTCTCTCCCCGGCAGGCCTCTCTCCTTCTTGTCGTCACACTTGTTGCACTCACTGAAGTACAGCAGGATAAACATGTCCAGCATCACCCACACCAGCGAGGTGGCCAGCACCACCTTACAGTAGGCAAACCTCCGCATCCTTGAAAGGGAGAGAGACAGAGAAAGGGAAAGCACATTAAAGACTGGATGGAGGAGGAGGAAGAGTGAAATGCGGAGGTGTGATCTGAGGACACAATCACAGGCTTTGCAGTGGGGATCTCTCTCTCGCTCTCTCTCTGTATTCTTTATCAGTGTGTCTTCGCCTTTCGACTCATTCCCTTCTGGCTGGCTTCCTGAGCATCTGTCCTCTTTGAGTCTGTCAGACTGACTGACTTCTGCCTGTTATCTACCAGCTGCTTATCAGTACTGCTTCTAAAGGTCACCTCCACGCTCTAGACGGAGCAGAATAATAACATACGGAGGGATTTATGTGTACGATTTCTCAGAGTAAAAAAAAAATAATTAGCATTTCCATGAGCTGAGGTCCAACATTTTTATGGGACACAATTCGGCGTGTTTTATTTTGTTTTATGTGAACCACTGCAGCGTTTAAACCTTTCTGCCCAAACAGTGCCTACCCTTTATACATAAAACAAGCTACAACTCTGTTAAGTCCATTGCAGGCAGGTAAACATACTAACTGGGGATGACACATACACAAACCCGCTGGTGTGCGTGCTCTCGTGCACGCCCGTACACACACAGTGATAGTAATTGTTTTTCTTTGGCAGGCAGCGAGAGGCAGAAAGAGCCACATTAAAATTCCTCTGCAGCACTCTGCCTCTCTCCTCCAGTGTCAGCCTCCCCCAGGCCGCCTCTCTGCTCCAATGATCCCCAGGTTGAGCAGCAGCAGCAGAAAGGAGGAAATTAATTTGGCCCTGGTGATTTCTGCTTGTGTAAAAACGGGGATTATTCACAGGTAGCCTGGACGAGCAGCTTTCAAGGTCAGGGCGACTGGCAGCATTGGCAGTTCTGAGATCAGCCTGTTTGCTCTCCAATTCTGAATCTGGCATGGCATAATTGGAGGTTGTGATTTTTTGCATGTATGTATGCCACGTATAACCTGTGTGGAGAATCTGCGGAATTTTACATTGAAATTACTATGGTTGTCAACAAATGAATGTTTATCTCCAGAGTTTCAGATTTACTGGTGCTCTCACAATAAGCATAATAGAGATGTACTTGGTTGTTTATAAACACAGACAATTATTGGACAGATGCATGATACAAACATAATAATCCTTTTCTAGTGCCAGAAATGTTTAAAAAAGCTAAACATCATAGTGGCATTTCTTTGGCACAGGAATTAATCTGGTAAAAGGACAAATCCAGGAAACTAATCGAAAGACATACAAAGGAGGTATGACCCAATGGTTCAAGGTTTTGCTATGCTATTTTGTATTGAAATGTTTTCCCTGAGGCCTAGGTGGAGGATAGATGTTTAAACCTATGAAACAGGGTGAGGTGCAAATACATGTACTCATCAAGTGATTCATAGTAAATCATCGCTTATAACAGTAATCCTGCTAGGGCTGCTGAGATTAATGCATTACACATTTGATGAATGCAATCATTTCATGGAAGCTGATGGTATTGCATACCGCTATTCGATGAACAGCATAATAACAGCTTCTGAGATCCACTGTGCTCAGCGCTTCCCATTAATAGACTTTATATTGATGCCGAAATATATTTAATGAAATAGATGTACTGATGATTCATCAATATAGGTGTAGATTTAGGGTTATTGTGCAGTTTATTTGTAGGAGAATGCATTGAGCTACTTAAATGTACTTTTAGGGTATTAGAGAGACGCTATTATCCAAAGTGACTTACAAAAAGTAGATTTGTCAAAAAAAAGAGAAACAACAATAAATCGCTGTCGGTTCATTAAAGATTTTCTTTGTGTGCCAAGCACTAAAAATTGCTCGGTGAACCCATTCCCCGTACACAACCAAGCTAAGTAGGAAAAGCTGGACGTACAACACACAATAAGTGCGCACTTTAAGTGTCAGGACGTACGACAGACAATAAGTGAGTAAGAAGTTTTTTTTTTGGAGAGTAAGGGGACCTTACCTCAGTTTCAGTTTCAGTTTCAACCAGAGGGAACCCTAAACAACACGCCCCCCACATCAGTGTATTACTGCATTGAGTTAGGTGGGAGTTTGGTTGGGGGAGCTTTACAAAAACATTGCAGCCACATTTGTGCTATAACATTGGTTGGAAATGCAAGATTTTCCTAAAACGATGCAGCAGTTTTAGCACAGGTTATGAACGCAAAACATCAATGTACACCAATGCCATTCTCCATAAGGCCTTCTTAACGTCTTCCTCAACATGCTCTGAACTTCTAGGGAATGCAAACACAGATCTAAAACCAGGACTGACAGATATATTCTTATTGCGTTACATTGGTTTCATATATTTTCCTTTCATTTATTTTCGTCTATTTTATTTCACACTGTGAAATACAATTTTGTTTTATTTATACCAAACATCCTGTCTGTGGTACATTTCACTACATCATTCTTACTCTTCTAAGCACATGTTATACCTGCTTTATCCCTCAATATTTAAGTGCTTTTACAGGTTGAAAGACACTACCGGTCTGGATGATCAAACCATTGCAACTGTCTCTCCTCCTATACCACAATCTCTGCCCTCAGCAGAAGCCGTTAAACAAGTCATTTTGCCCAATGGGTAAGGGAAGTTTTGGTGAAGCCAGAACAGATGGATAAAATAATGGGATCCTCTTCCGGTATTGTCCTTATGGTTTATCCATTGTGATGGTTAACCTGCACCTGTACTTTCTGGCTCCGACACAATTAGAGAAATCCTGTTTCTAATTTGAGTCCAAAGTCTTTGTTAGTTGTTTTCTCTCCAACTGCTTAAGTGAAACTCTTTCCTTGCTTGACCTTGGCAAGCAAATAGGATGTAAGCCACAAAATAACAAGCCAGACGGACACACACACACACACACACACGCACACACACACACACACACACACACACAGCAATTGATGATTCCACGTAGGGCTGGGCGATATGGGCCAAAATGAATATCTCGATATATTTTTACTATATCTCGATACACGACATATATATCTCGATATATTTTGAATCTCCTCTAGAGCACATCATAAATGCTCGATTCAACCATGTCTGGCATAATGTTACGTCAGTAATAATTCTAGTATTCCTGAAATATAAGTCTGCATGTAGATTACATGAAACAACATATTGTTTAAACTCATTAGTGCTTTGTATTGGAACAATTTAGAACTTGCACATAAGAAAAGGAAAATCACAGCAAGTTAGATTTACCAACACAGCATTTATTCAAACCGTTAATTATTTATTAACTGTTAATAATAATTATTATATCTACACTGCCAGACGACGGATCCAATGCTATTCTTTTTCAAAACCAAATCCTCAGTTTCCATCCTTTTTTCTCTCTCGCTGTTCTCACTCACCGGTCGGAGACACACCTACAGCAGCGCGCCGTCCAGACTACGTCACACACGCGCGTCCATGAGAATCTCGCGGACTCGCAACGGGCGGGGGGAGTGAGTGTGTTTGTGCCATTGCATGTCTTTACCTTTTGTGGAAGAGGGAGAGACGTCGGACGCGAGCTTTTGATATTATACAATTATATTATATTATATACTATTATATATAGAGCTCCGGGAGTCGCAAACGGCAACAATCACTTTCTCCTCCATGCTGCAGTTCACCCCGGACTGCACTGAGTTTGACGGTTGAACGCTGATTGGCTGTTTACGTTACATATGTCACTCAGTGACCACGCTGTTGAACGCTGATTGGCTGTCATCACGAGAAATGAAAATACATTTCAACTTTGTCGCGCCACAAATCCTCGTGAACGCGCTCGCCTCTGCACAGCGAAAGTGTGGCGCGACAAATCAAAACTTGGTGCCGGTTTTCTCTCGCGAAGAATTCGCCCAATACGCGTCTACGTTCACTTTATATGGGATTTTGTCGCCCCATCGCGTTTGGTGTGAACGCACAATGAGTATGCCGGCGGCGGCAAAAATAAACATTACGTGCCAATTTGTATTCGATGTTCGCGACAGGGGCATTTTATACATCCCCTGGAGAACATCTCGCGATACATCGCATATATTCGATATATCGCCCAGCCCTAATTCCACGTATAGTTTCGCTCACAGCCCTGTCACAATGGTTTCATAAGGGTATCAGCAGCACGGCATTTGCTTGGTGCAAAGTAATCAAAGTAAACAACAATGCCCCAAGTGGCCGAGGAACAGAAGTGTATACACACATACATTGAACCAACGCTCGCATGCCCTCCCAGCCCGTTCACTCAGCCTTGTTGCTGTGCTTGCTGGGTTTCTAGTCAGGCATGGCAAAGGACTACTGTGGACCCCTCTCTGCTCATGCCAGCTCCAGGCCCCACAGTGTGTGTGTGTGTGTGTGTGTGTGTGTGTGTGTGTGTGTATGTCTATGTCAGCTCAGTTTATCTTGGGCTCTAGCCTCTTTGAAGTCTCTTTTAGACTGCCTTACTTCCACAGACATCAAACAGACAATTTTCGCTCCCCACATCTCTGTTCTCTTCCTGATCACTTCACATATCACGTTCTGTACATCCTTCTTTAATGTCTGCTCTCTTTATCCTGTTGCTCTTTCCCTCCCGTCCTTTCTTCTTGTTCTTTTCATTCCCCCCCCCCCCCCCCCCCCCCACATACACACATACACACACAGACACACTTCTAACACCAACCCCCTTCCCTGTGACGTCCTGTCCTTTCAGGACCGGTTGCCATCAATACTTCCATGAGAACAGAATGCTCCTTTAACATCTATCTACCGTGTTAACTCTACCAATAGTCTTGTCTTCCCTCTCATCTCTCTCTTTCCCTCTCTCTATCTACCCTCTTCCAGCCTCACTCTTTGCACGCATAATCCCCTTCAAGAGATTGCACAACCAAATTCTCCCTTAGCGACTGACTTGGCAGCCTTTTTGGTTGGGCAAAAAGAACAACAGTTTCTCCTCCTCACAATTTATGGGCCGCAAAAGAGGAGCCTCCCCTGTGTGTGTGTGTGTGTGTGTGTGTGTGTGTGTGTGTGTGTGTGTGTGTGTGTGTGTGTGTGTGTGTGTGTGTGTGTGTGTGTGTGTGTTTATTTTTAAAGCGAGAGCGAGAGAAAGGGTGAGACAGAAACAGAAAGAAACAGAGAAATAATGAGAGAGCGAGAGAGAAACAGAGAAAGAGAGAGAGAGCGGAGGGAAGAACAGTGTGCCTGGATGACAGCATATTACGCATCTGACTGAGAGCGAATGAAAATCACAGGTTCTACATTACTAAGCAGCATATATTCTGTGCTAGTAATTGCTAAACTAGCCATTGTCCACTTCCATATGCTTACTTACTATTTGGCCACATTCAGTTGTATGCAATCATAGAGAGTAGAGAGAGTATAGAGTTTGTATCTCTTAGGAGTTGGATTGTAGAAAATAACTTGAATTATAGACTGCATTATGCGATTTACTGACATTAGCCAATAGTGTGCCCTGTAGACTTGATAGGCCAATTATGTAAGTATGATGCATCAAAGTAAAATGAACAATTGGAGGACAAAAACTATGAATCTGAACAATGAGTTAACTTGAGATGGGAGACTTTTTTGACTTAATCTCTCGAAGGGGGATCTGAGATGTAGTAGCCTTAGCATCACTACCTTAAAGTGTAATTCCAGCGAAAATTGATGCTTCGTTTTATGTGTAGGGAGGGACCATAATCATGCTACTGCAGAGGTTTGGTGTTATTTTGAGCAATAATAGTGGTTCAAAATTGCCAATTTGGAAGCGTTCGCGGTGCCCCTAACCAATAACATGGAAGTCAAACATTGCGCCGGACAAACTCTGGGTTCCATCTGAATCCGCTCTCATTTCATTCCATGCATCGGAATGACGGGAGTGATAATGTTGACAGTATAAATCTACAGGGGCCTTGTGGGAATGCCATTTTTTGATTCAGCATTTCATAACTCTTTTGTTACACACTCTATGCATGATTACGGTATATAGACTTAGGATATGCCTACCCAAACCACTACGAATGAAAGTTCCAGCGGGAAGGTGTGTATAAATAAAGGGAGAGCACAGGCAGAGCATTAGAACAGTGGTGGTGTCAGACCAGGCTGGATTGATTCCCAATGCAAAGGTTGGCATGGATGCAAATTAGAATTAAACACTGCAATCTCCAGTCATTTGGGCATTTTGGGCTGTGATCAATACACATTACTGTCATGCGGGTGGCAGGGGAGCACTGTCTATGCAGCATCAATACAGATACAGACCACAGTGTGTTCAAGGCCTGTGCTAATAAAACAGAGCCCCTCCCCTCCTGCCCTCCGCTTTGATGGCTCTTTAAAGATGCAAAATGACAAATGTATCCCTCATTTTTCCGACTGACACACCCGTCAACATCCACAAACACAAATGCGCATGCCATGCTGTTTCCAAAGCAACGCACAGTACTTTGAGTGGATACATCATTACTATGGAGGTCTCCTAAGGGCTTCCCAAAGTGAAATACGATCGCTTTACCCCAGAACACTTATTTGTGTCCTCAGCAGACTGAATGGGTTCCAAGATTACTTTAGTTCCCTCCCCCAACAGACCCTGGTTAGAAGGGGATATTACTGACCATTGAATATGCACAATGCCCTACGATTTAAAAGGGTGGAAGTGTTTACTTATCCATTAGTGCAGATTTAATTAATTTAACACTGTTATGATTCATTCAAACAAGTATTGAAGTCTGAAGTGATTCATGCAACAAGTACTTGCAGGGCGGAGCACTGAGTTTAAACAGTACAATGTGGGCCCAACTTTGGTCTTTCAACACCACATGAATATCTCATGTCATCATATTCAGCTCTTTATGATTCACTACATTGAGCTCATTACCTTAACATCTTGAGCATGAGTAATTGACTGTAATTAAACTTGCACATAATTCCCTTTGGCACATCACATGAGCACTCTTGAGTAATATAAATCATCTTGTTGTGAACTTGGAAATTAATTACTAGGTCTGTAACAATTTGAAACTTCCAAGATGTTTCTCGCCAATAGCTCACCTGAACACACGATTAAAGGGGTCTCTGGCCTATGTGCACAGGCTCCACCTGCAGAGGGGGTGGAGCTTCAGAGATCCCACTTCCTTCTTTGCTCGTCACTCAGGCATGCCCTCTGGAAATACACAGAAAAAGAGGATCATGAATTGAGTACAACTATATATTTTACAGCCTTTTTTTGTTCCAGATGCCTTGTACACCGACCCGCACGAGTTGCAAGTGGGGAGATCTCCAAGCTTTCTTGCGGCATTTCACGGAGGAACCCACTTTTGGTTGGTCCCACTCGCAATTCTGAGAGGATACCGAGTTTCGTTAGGTTAGGCTGACCGTACGACTCGACAACAAAAATGTCTGCATGCACCCGTAAAGAGATGTATTTCCTTTGTATTTTTACCACGTTGGTCATTTATCTCTTTATTCCGGCCACCAATTTATGCATTGCACGGTCTTGCTGTGCGTGGCGTGCAATACAATGTACAGTTGTGTGGTTTGTTTTCCAGCTGGTTTGGTAAAGAGGCTGATGTCGCTAAGACGCTAACAATAATAATGACTAGCCAATGACATGAAACAATCACAAAGACAAACGGTAACGCTTTAAGTACTACAAGCACGGAAATTACTTCACAAGAGCAACTCATGTGGGTGGTGTGCGAGGCATCCAGTCCATCCAGAATGTACTTGGGCTTTGCAGGCTTAGGGCGTGGCCATGATCTCCATACAACAGCTCTTCAAGTAGAGAAAAGGCCTGCTAGTCACTCTTAACCCGGCCAGGTTGGTCTGTTCTGGCAGAGCCCGGCTATGGCCCATGGACCCAGGTCTCTACGTGGCCCAGGACCAGCCATTCATTGGATATCCCTTTTTCTTTACGCATAAACACGCTAGCCTCAGCAATAGCTGTATACCGAAATGTTAACCAACCACTCTTTTTCATAGAAGGGTGCAGGAATGAAATATAGTACTGAAAAACCGTGAGTGTCATAAATTGCATCACTTTTAGTATTTAGAATTGCGACTCCAAGCGGAGACCCCGGCTCATTGATCCAGTGGTTGTTGTCAAGAAGCAACTGTACAAGTTGTAACACCTTTGTGGCATATTGTGTATGTGATTAGGGCCCGACCGATTCATCGGCCTGCCGATTTAATCGGCCTATTATAGCCTTTTTGAAAATAATCAACATCTGCCAAAAAGACGGCGATTACAACCGTTTTTTTTTATTTTTTTTTAGAAATGTTATTGCGCTTAGTATCCTGCAGATTGCGCTCCTACTTGCCTTGCTAACTAACAACTTTAGCTGGAGTAAAAAAGAGGAAATTGAATTTTACCGTACAACATGAAAGCACGCTCGCTCAGGCAGCTGTGCGCTCACCTCACCAATGTACACAAGACGCGTTGTTTGAGCATGTTGTGCCTGTTTTTCTTTAGGTCCCAGGCCATGTTAATTTGTTATACTGTAGACTCCAACGGTGAGACCATACTGCTCAGCACGCACGTGTTAGTCACTGCTCACGAGCGCAGCACATTGGGAGTTAGTTATTTATTTTACATTTTACATTACACTCATTTTTGACTGTAAATGTATTCTAAAACACTCAAAGGTTCTGCATTCAATTCACATATTCGTCAAAAGTGTTTAAAGTATATTTAAGGTATCAAAAACTATGTTTTATATGCTTTTTTTTGTTTTGTTTTTAATCGGCCGATTAAATCGTAATCGTAATTTTTCTCTGAATATAATCGGCATCGGCACTCAAAAATCAATATCGGTCGGGCCCCTATATGTGATTACAAGTGTTATGTCCTCACATTCTGTATAAACATCTATCAGAAACAATTCAGAGTAACCGCATATATATAACAACGTTTCAGTGATCACAACCTCAATCAAAAATGGACTTGTTAGTCCACTATATTGAAAAATAAGGGATAAATCACTTATCCCATAATGGGTGGGGATTTTAATTCGGTCCAAAATATTGAACTCGACCGATCATCCACTAAACCTTACTTTCGGACTTCGGTCTAAATCGGCAAAGGTATTAGATTAACTTAAAATAAAATAACTATGGCTTCCCTTTTGGACACATCTCATCTTCCTTCAGATAAAGACTTCTCATGTGCACTAGATCTTATTGGACAATATTAGGGCTGACCTATTCTGACCAATAGTCATTGGTCGGAAAATCGCTGGTGTTACTCATAAGGAGAAATTTTTTTGAGGGCCGGAGGAACATATGCAAGCTGAGCTATTGTGCTTTTGAGCAATAGGCTCTATTGTGTAAAAAAAATGATGATTCTGTTGTAATTATTGCATGGTTTAATAGAGTATATGACTTATAAGAGAGGAAGTCAAAATAACCCTGCAGATGTTTTACTAGTTTAACTCCACCATGGCTCAGTGGTGTAGTGTTAGCATACCCATTTTCTGATTTAGATTGATTTTCAGTTGCGCCGCTCTATTATTGATCAAGCAGTGCTTAAGCTTCCACACAAGCTACGTTGTACCAAGCATTTCTGAAACTCGAGCACTGCAGAGCTGTTCAGCTGTTCTTCAAGATTACTTCAACAAGTAAGGCCTGATATTATTTCTAATGATCAAAGATGATTAATGTTAAGTAGGGAATCCTCTCTTACCACCAAATCACACCATATATTTTATTATACAAACTTCACTCTCCCTGCAGTGGTATTATCTTTAGATGCAGAGTAAGCTTTGAACTGGGAGTGGAAGTATATTGTTTGCGCTAGGAACTTTGGATTTGGGATAACCTTGTCTATACAAACCCCAGTGTCTCCCCCTCATTGGGCTTGCGGACCAACAGGCCAACGGGAACCCCTGACAGGCCCAAACAAATAAAATAATAAATAAAAACTGTATGAATGTGATCGAATACAACTCAACAAATGTGATTGCATTGTAATTATTGCATTGCATTAATAGAGTATATGACTTACAGGGTTTTTTCTAGAAAAAAAAAGTAGCAGGGAGCAGACCCCTGCGCAAAGCCGAGGGAGCAACGCGACCGAGGCGGGGGATGGTGTGGAAGGGGGGTCTCCCCCTTCCACGGCGCGAAGCCTTTGAAAAAATAATGATTAAATGGTACATTCTGAGGCTATCTTAGAGAGAAATTCTAGCTCTTGTGGTCATCCTGAAAAACTAAAATACTATCAACTTTTGGTAGACTTGTACAACTTTACCCTGTAAATAAACACGACAAATTTCAAAAATATTGGCAAAACTTTTATTAAGTAGGACAAATCACAACAGCAGCCGTCTGTTCCTGAGACTGCCCCAACGGCTCACTGCCTTGTCAAAATCAAATTGATCAATTGCAGGCCCCTCAATACTGATCCTGAGGAGGTGGTTCAGGGTAGCGTTAGTCATGGTAGACCTCCTGTGCCATGCCTCTATGGAACAAGTTTTGGGGCTCTAGAGTCAATAATGGCGACGCTATAGAAATTTTACTATTGTTGTCGTTTTCAGTTTTGCACTTTGCAGACGGTCCCTAAGCTCGCGGCTGAAAGCCGACTGCTCGTAGAAGCCAATGCAATTCAGTTTTGCACTTTGCAGACGGTCCCTAAGCTCGCGGCTGAAAGCCGACTGCTCGTAGAAGCCAATGCAATTCACCGTTCGCTAAAGACGGCTCGTTTGGATGAAAACTATGTTGTAGCTGGTTCTCTGGGTTACTACACTTTTATTGGGCTAATTCGGCCGTGCAGCTGCCATTTAGTTCCCTGCTACGGGTTCCCTGGTAACAGGGAACCCGTAGCTTTGTGCAGAGAGAACTGGAATGGTCTTGTATACTTGCTTAGCATCTTAGCGCCTAGACCAAAAACCCATTCAAATACATAGTAGCTAGCTAGCTAGCTGCTAATAACTTTAACGTTAGCATGTCGACTCGGTCTGGGAAACTCCAATTCGGATCGGAATATTTTTGGAGTAATTATAAGTTATTTGAGGATCAGACACATTGTCAGGTGGTGGTGTTGGGATATTTTCGCGGAGAAAAGATCGTTTTGAGAAATAGTGTATGTTGTACAGCAGCATGTAAGTACAGATCCAAGTCTGACAGGTTCAGTCGGCATTTCGGTAGGATGGCGCACGCCGGGAGTATCGGGGCGCAGCGCCCCTGTTCCCTTGTTTAGAAAAAACCCTGACTTATAAGAGAGGAAGTCCAAATAGTTGAGTAGAAATTAACAAAAGGATGGCTCTATAGAGAGGAGTAATGCTGACCTTCTGGGGAGCTATACACCTCTACACGCAGACTCATACCGGTGATCTAGTCTGCTGTTCACTACAGAACATCGCTGTTAATCACAGCAGGAATATCTGTTGAGGATCCAATATCTTTCCAACAAAATGAAGACTTTCCTCCCCCCGGTAAGCTACCACAAGTAGAATCTAATTCTGCAAGAAACACTGTTATGTGTACGATTACCTTATTAAGTTACAACAATGTTCAATATCGTCATAGTTTTATTTAGTATGATTTTTTTTTAACATGATGACACCTTACGCCACATTATTTACAGCTGCTTTGGTAGTCGACTCATCTAATTGTAAGTTACCAAGTTAATGTTAAGGTACTTGCGGCAATTTCATTGGAATGTACCGTTGTGACTTAACGTCACATGAATACAATACAACTTGAATAAAACATTAACTTGTCCCTGAACATGATTTTTGCCTGAGTCACATCAGAGATTTACAAAAATGTTTGCGCAAAAATGTTACACAACTGACCGATTCAATCAGAGACGTAACGTGTGTGTGCTCACTTTGCACGCAATTCTTCTATTCACCACCAGTGGTATTGGACATTCTGGAGCTGGTTAGAAAATACTCAAGTTACAAATTCCCTCACCGCAGTTTCTTTGAGAGGACAGGAATATTTTCTGCCAAATTCTGCTTTATTTGCTTTATTCTGATTTATTGACTTTATTAGGCTTTATAAGTTTTTAATGATTTCTTTACTTTATTATGCTTTATTTACTTTGCAGCCTATGATGAGTTTGAGCAGCTGTCGGACGTTGCACAGCTATACCTGCGCTGCCATAATATTGGTAAACACGTGGATTCAACAGAAAATAGTTACCAAGTCATAGCTGCATAAACTATGCTAGAAGCTTGCATTGCACTACTCCCATGTAGTGCAATGTCAATTTCTCTATCAGTACATCCTGAGATGGACGGACACGGACACAGATGGAATTAGGCGTCATTCTTCTCGTCTTGATGTTGATAAGATGAAAAATGAGCCAACTCCCCTGCATGTTTCTTTAAGTGTTAAAGTCCAAAACCTCAGCTTAGACGTTGAACACTATTCGACTTTTCCTTACTCCTCCTAAAAGTCATCCACAAGTTATAGCGGGTAGGGGCTGTGGTTCCTGTAATCCGCCCTACATCTGCTCCCCAGTACGTCGTAATGATACCTCAGGGAAAACCCGCTGCCAAATAAACGTCACAGATAGCTGGACAAACGACAACTTACAACTGGGAGCGGAAGACCAGAGTGATGCTGTGTCACTCAACAGTATTAACCATGCTTCCTGGCTCAGTACCACATACCCACAACACTCATCTGTTTCTGAAGAAACACATGTTCTCACGCACAGAGTCAAAGAGCCAACGTCACTGGTAACACCACTTAAGAAAATAGTTAAAAACAAAACAGAAACGCTTGTTGTCCAAGAGTAGAGGACTCATGATGCACTCTCCAGGTTAAGATTGTCAGTTGAGTGTTGCCACTTGCCAGCCTAAACATACTTTCTGTACACTGATTCAATCTTCCATACCCACACCCTCCCGATGCAAGGAGGTCAAACGACACCCGAGGCACTGGGCTGGGCCTGGAATGCGATAAAAGAGAGCAGTGCGACAAAGGAGATTGGGAGAGAGAAGATGGATTTGCAGTGCTGAAAATGTGGATGGATTAATATGCTATATTTGAGAAAGTGGCAGTGAATGAAAGATGAGACTGAATATGATTGAGTGTATGTACTTATGTAAGTGTGTGTCCTTCACTCCGGTCCTTGGCCTACTTATAGCCAAGACGTCATTCTAGCCCAATGGGATGTACATTGCCAGTGCTGTGTGCAAGCATGTGTGTATGCTTTCATATCAGAGACCCTTATCGCAGCCCACACACAGAGCGCTGTGAGGGAATATACTATAGGGTTAGTGCAAAGCCAGTATGTTTCTATATGCCATGGTTTCTGCAAATTTAATTAGACTATCAAGCCTTGCCTGTTCTCATTACTCATGTCTGTTTCGCAAAAACAACTTAAGCAGCTGAAAATGTTGATTATCGTGCATTCTATGAATACAGGATCACCTGTCAATCATAAAGCTAATATATGAGCGGTGGAGCGGCTTCTCTGAGATACAGGAGATTCGAAAAGAATAGACAGTCTTCATAGACATACCTCATCACATCAGAATTATTGTAGGTGCAGGCTAGTTACACGGTTAGACTAAATTGACCAGTGTGTGCTAGCAACCACTTACTACCTCAAACTTGTTTTTATTTCATAATCGTTTAAATTTTGATTTTGAGATTCTCAAAGACCAAATGATGCAACAAACCAGCTGGAATTGTGTTGTCATTTCAGCAATTTAAATGAATTATGAAATACAGTTGTTGGCCAAAAGCAAAGCCACAATAGCTATTGTGAGCAAGTTAATCAATTTGACAGGTTTCGAGTCAAGTTGATGCCTGACAATGTCCCTAGATCTGTGATATCTAACAGACGTTGATCTCACTTCCATGTGAAACTCCTCATGTGGCTCTTCTTTTCAGGGATGATCGATAAACAAAAACAAGAAGTAAACTAGAATACCCAAATCAGGGCTCCAGACTGCAACTTTCTTTTTACATGTTAAACGGGGAAGGGGGCGCGTCAACGAATCCGGATTCTGTAGCAGGCCAATGAGTGTGAGAACGATAGGGAATGGCCACTGTTAGTGGCTAATGTCTGGAGGGGGAGGGTCCTAGAGATTAAATATCGACTGGCGTAAAACGTTTCTGTGAGCAAACTATTGACTCATTCTTCCGACCTTCAGCTAGTGTGCCAGTGCAAGAGTCCTGCACGGGTCTTATTTTGCAAACCCGCACCCGCCCGTACCCATAAATCAGTATTCCAGTGAATCCAGGCAGCCAATAACTGTTAAAGGTGTTGATGTCCCTGATTTGTCAAATGTTTTTATTATGTTTTACTCACGTTTTGAATCATCTGATTTCTCTGAGAACATTTCTATGGGGAGGGACTCTCTTGTCCCTCACAATGACATTGTGATAGTCCAGGAACTAGTAACAACTCTGTTTAAGAGTAATGAAAGCTGCTGGCCCTGATGCTGTTTGCGGACTCACTGCGTTACTGTGCTGACCAGCTCAGTGTGGTATTCACTCCACTCTTTAATATGTGTGCTAAGAAAGGCCAGATACCTCAGATATGGAAGAGGTCCACTATAATACCAGTAGCGAAATCAAAAAATCCCCAAGAGCTAAAAGACTTCAGACCAGTAGCACTTACATCCTTAGTAATGAAAAATTTTGAGAAAATTATTAAGGATGAAATCATGTCCCTGGTCAGTGGTAACTTGGTCAGTGGTAACTTGACCCATTGCAGTTTGCTTATCAAACTGGGAAAGGTATAGATGATGCAAAACTCTTCCTTTTAGACACAATGTATAAACATTTAGAAAAGCCTGGAACTCATGCTAGATTGTTATTTGCAGACTTTTCTTCTGCTTTCAATAAGATGCAGCCACATATTTTAATTGAGAGACTAGCTGCTGAGTTTGAGTTACCCCATCAGATACTGTTGTTGCTTTTAAACTTCTTAACAGACAGAACTCAGAGGGTCTCTGTAAATGGACACTTGTCCCAGGCCATTACCTCGAATACTGGTTCACCTCAAGGGTGCGTACTCTCACCCCTGTTGTTCATTTTGTACACAGATAGCTGTAGGTCCTCTCAACAGGGAAGTTATCTAGCTAAATTCTCAGACGACACTGCATTGCTGTCCCTTTTCCAAGGTCCACATTGCAGCCATGGCCTTGCTTTGACATCGTTTGTTAATTGGTGTGATAACAACTTCTTACATCTAAATGTAGAAAAAACAAAGGAGCTAGTCATAGATTTTAGGAAAGTGAAGGGAGCGCTCAAACCAAGTGTCATCCATGGGGAGGAAGTCCAACTTGTAGACACCTACAAATATCTAGGCACAGTATTTGATAACCATCTTAAATTTCATACAAATACTGAGGTAATTGTTAAAAAGGGACAACAAAGAGTTCACCTGTTGAGAATGCTGAACTCTTTCAGTGTCTCTAAAGTTATTTTGAGAATTTTTTACCAATCTTTCATTGAGAGTCTTTTAACTTTTTCATTTATATGCTGGACTAACAGTCTGTCAGTGAAGGACATGAATAGTTTAAATAAAATTGTGAAGATCTGCTCTAAGATCACTGGCATCCAGCTCAAGAGCATAAGTTCATAAGTTGTGGAACAAACAAGCAGTCCAGAAAGCTATCAGATCAGTCAGCCTGACCATGTCCTCAGTAAAGAATTTAAACTAATGCCTTCAGGGCGGCGCTACTGTTCAATCAGGGCAAGAACAATGAGGTACTCCCACTCTTTTATCCCTGCAACCATCAGGTAACTAAATGATGACAAAAGTCAGGAGTAGGTGGAGAGCACACCAGTGTTGCTGGGTGTTTCCGGGGGCAGGGTGGTTGTTACTGACTGGCTGAAATTAATTGTGAGTTAAATGTGTGTGTTGGACTGCCTTTGATATATGTTTTTGTCTACCTCCTATTGCTATTTATTGTATTTATTAAGTAATTTATATGTGAGACTGGAAACTGAACGAAATTGCCCATCTTTGGATAAATAAAGTTTTTCTAACCTAATCTAATCAATACTAAATTCTAATTTCAGTAGTCATTGCTGACTGGAACACTGCAATTGTAAAAGGGCCTCTGTCACACTAAATTTGTACCGGGGGCGAAATTTGTACCGGGCATCATTATGTAATCCATTACAAACCTGCCCTGCAACAGATAATCGCGTCGTCCGTTGCCGGGAAGGTTTCAAGAAACATTCGCGCTCATGTTGCCAAAGACGAAATAACATAATACAGTTAACGGATCGCTAGATAATGTAATGTTTTGTTGGGTTCCTTAATAAACACACGATGTATCTTGGAACAGACATCAACATGCAGCGCGCCAATCCAACTGCGCATGCTCCGTGTGACGGTCTAATAACTGATGTTGATATCATTACAGATAACACTTGTTTTTACTTTATGTGTATTGTATTTAATTGTTTAATCAAATTTAGCAAGTAAACTGAGTTTAAAAGCAGGTCAAGGACGAAATAGCACAATACAGATAACGGATCGCTAGATAGAAGGTTCGCGAATGTTCACGTCATTCGACGCGATCGTCCGTTGCCAGGCAACGGACGAAGCGATCATCTGTTGCCAGGCAGATTTGGAGTGGATTACGTATGGATGACGCGCCCGGTACAAATTTCGCCCCCGGTACAAATTTAGTGTGACACCTCCACAGAGTCAGTGCATCAAACAAAAAGAAACGCATCAAACATGAAAACGCCAAGTTATTCTGCTAATTTATGAGCAGGGTCATGTTGTCCAAGCAACATGTCCCAACAAAGAAGTGTGCCAACTTGCCAAGTGGGCGTGCCAACTTGCCAAGTGGGCATTACATCAGCCAAGCATTGATCCAGCCCTCCAAAGAGGGTCAGCCAAGGCACACACATGGATGCACATGCGAACGCTCCCATGCACGCACAAACACAAACACAAACATACACACAGCTGTTGTTGTGACTAGAGACGTTCAAGAACACATAGCCAGGTGGTCAGCTGTGCTATGACGTCATGAGCCCTTTGATCACAACATCCATTTCTTCCCTGTTCCTTCACCTCTCTTCCTCATCTTGTTCCTGTTGGTGGTGTTGTTCGCACTTTTGTTTTCCTTCTTCTTCTGTTACTTTCCTCTTACATTGCTCCACTCCAGCTGAGAGAAGAATGTAATGTGGCTGCCAAAAATTGGGCCATCTACCAGTCTTTCATTCCCCATAACCCTTTGTGCCTGCAGTGCAATCCCTGTTATTTTTCTCTGGGTCTGTTTCTTCTCCCACGCAAGCCACTTTTTCCATTTTGTCTGTGAGTGTGCGCTAATGTAATTCCTGTCGTAAATTGGAGCAGGAACACAGGGAGAGAGGAGGAGGAGCGGCTGAGCGAGACACGCACAGGGGTGACACGGCAATGAAATGTTACAGTAATAATGACCAGGACAAGAGGAGAAGCGAGGGGGAAGGTTGGGGATCCTTGCTCCAGCAAGAGGATATCACCTAACAGGCAGTGCTCAATAAATAACGACCATGTGCTTGACAGTTTAAGCAACTAGTTATAGACTTATATTTGTACAATTATGTATTTTACACATCTGACAACATTCAAAACTCAAATAGAACATATGGAATTGTGTTAACACTAAACCTCTAGTGCAACATTGTTTTGAAAAAGCCAACACTCCATTATCACAGATCACTCCACACATTATGAATGAAGATGCAGCTCCTTCTAAGCTGCAGTGACTCAGTCCACACTACACAATAAAAACATTGTTCTTTGACAATCCTTCAAATTGTAATTTGGAAACAATAACATGTCCTCTGCATTGCTTTTCTTAAAAATTAACATAGAAAGCCTATGCTACAGTTTTTCTCAGTCGCTTTAGTACATTTCTCAGATCAGAATTTAAATTCTCAAAACTACTTCAATCTTCACATCATTGGGTCACTTGTGCATATCAAAAAATCTCTGTTGAATAGTCTCACCCCCACAACATGTTGGTATAAGTCCATTGCATAAGTCTTTACATACAAAATGTTTGAACAAGTTGTCATATCTCAAGCATACTTCGATACATTTCCATTATATACTTTTTTTTCTAAATCTGCCCTGAATTGGTCAATTGCTCCCAGGTGAATCTTGACTTTCTCTAATGAAGGGAAATGTATGACGAATTAGATCAACAAACGATCAACCAGTTTACTGAAATAGCTCAAAGGTGCATCTCATGGAGGTATTTTTGTAATGTGGATGAGAATTTGTGGACCAACAGACAGGAACGTCTGGAGGTTTAGGAAGACTGCACTGTAATTCCTACAGCACTGCATGGAAAGTTTTTTGTTTAGATTGTCCTATGTTCACATTTCTAGTTTCTTCTTTTTTTGTTTTTTTTCTTTGTGCTATGCAGTGCTGTCTTTTCCTTTCTGTATCACAATGCGATGGTCTGCAAACAAATTACAGTACAAACAGTAAAAGCGTAAATGTAATTCTTGTCCAGTCTCATGCAATCAATCTCCCACATACACATAACGTGTAACTTAAAATTTTACAGCAATTGTCTTCAAAAATTTAGCCATAGTTTACATCCCTCCAGAGTACTGTTATATTGACAACATGACTAAACAATTTGACTGTCTTATCCGTACACAATGACACAAGGACTTTTCTTATTCTGATGGCACCGACATGTTCATTGACACAGATATTTACTTTTGAGAGATGAACTAAGGATTTTGAGCAAGAGACTGGCTTTTGCAGGTAATCCATGGTGTTTTGCCATTTGTACGAATTGTTTTGAGAATTGCACTTACTGTTTTGCAAATGTTGAGGATGATTCGAGAAATGTACCAAAGCGACTGAGAAAACTGTAAACAAACAGTGACCATGACAGATTTCAATTGCAGTTTAAACCAATTTAGAGAGCTTCTTAACACAGGGAAACATGACTACCCAGTAGTGTTGGATTGAATGATTCGTTTCCGTGACCCAGTTCGCGTGATTCAGTTCGCTACGAGGAGTCGTTCGCGAAACGTTTGTTCGTTCAGTCGAGTTTCCGGTAGCACTAACTCCACTGAGTCTGACTGACTCAGCTGAGAACCGTGCAATGGGGTCCATTCCATGATGCGATTTACCGCTACCGGAAACCAGGCTGAACGAACATACGATTCGTGAACGACTCCTCCCAGTTCAGTCGAGTTTCCGGTGAATCGATTCACCGGAAACTCGACTGAACGTGGAGGAGTCGTTCGCGATTCAGCCTAGTTTCCGGTAACGGTGAATCACATCATGGAATACACGCCATTGCACGGTTCTCATCTGAGTCAGTCAGACTCAGTGGAGTTAGTGCTACCGGAAACTCGTTTGTTCGTTCAGTCGAGTTTCCGGTGAATCGAATATTGAACGAGACGACCGAACGAACGAGAGAGACGAACTGGTTCGGTTTGTTCGTTCTAAAGACCCGTTCATTCGAACCGGTTCACGAACAAACGAGCCAACACTACTACCCAGTACCCAGCCAGTAAGCATGTGGTTTGTTATCTGTTTGCATACATTTAAAGAGTGGAGTTGACCCCAATGATGACATACATATACATTATTTTTCGCAGGTGGGGCCGCCATATGCAGACGATGCGTTTTATTTAAGTGAGAGACTATTTAGTGTTTGAAAAAATGATATTCAAGGTTCCATAGTTTCTGTTATATAACCCTATGGATAGACTATAAGGCTGATAATACAGGAGGTCAACCTGCTCTAGTTACTGAACATTAACTACAAACTATTGGACACCATGTGAAATAAGTCTTGGTGTGGCAGCATGTGGTTAAAAAGGACAACCAAAAAGTGGGTTGGCATTCTAACAATGGAAGGCATAAGTTATTCTTTTTCAAGTTGTCTGCGATGCTCCATCAACGTGGGTGTTGAACGCCCGGCTCAGAGTATGAACGTATCAGACTTGGCCCCTTGGCAGACATAGCAGCGTCTTCTATCGGGACCCATTATTAAACACCCAACAGAAACTAGAATCAAACCGGCCGACGTTTCTCTCTACCGAGCGGTCCGGCACTCCATGGCTGGTCCGGTATGACCCGTCCACACTGAAGCTCTGCCCTAACCCAGTGTGACTCAGACCAGGAGTGGATCTGAGACCCGATGACCTTCTCCTAACAGCAGGTACGTGATGTTCAGGCTAGTAGGTAGAGTAGAGTGCACTGTGGCTGATGAAGTTCATTTAAGGATAACGTGCTAATCTAGAGATAATGTTATTATTATATATATTTTTTCCCCCATCAATCAATCGGTCAGTTGGTTGATTTTCTTTGGTTGACTGCAGCCCTACTAGCAACAAACATGACCTCCCAACCCCTGATCAATGGCCCCTCCTCTATGTCAGCTCCAGTCCACCCCTGTACTGCTCTCAGTGCCTGTACATACACAGTTACAGCTGATGGACGTGGGGGTGCTCAGGGGCCCGCAGGAGGGACCACCAACACATGATCACACATGCTTTGGTGGACTAGCCCGATCACATTTCCACAAACACAAGTTTACCTCGCCACATCCATGCTAAATAGGGACAATGACATGGCCAACAAAAGGTGATGCATAGAAACTCATGATCTGACCGCTCTGCAAGGGAAGCACAGATGGGACCAAAATAAAAAACAGGAATTCCAGGAATAGAGACTGGAGAACATAGGTAAGACAAGGCAGGCTTCCTCCTTTGGCAGGCCACCATGTCAGTCACAAAGTGCTTTTGTGGCTTGAACCGGTGGACACAATTGACTGTTACCTTCAATACACAATTGACTTTGTAACTAATAAGGAGCTGAGCTTGGAGATAAACTAATCTCAAGGTTTGGCAAACACAAAGGCGGGTTATTTGATATGAACAGATTTAACGACAAAATAAGTTATCAGTGATAAACTTAAAGCACGCTCAGATTTGATCAATGCAGTAATTCACTGTAATTAAATGCGGTTTGTTTTTAACTTGATAAGCAAGTGATGATAAAAGAAAAATGTAAATATATTCTACAAATATATCAGATCTATGTGTCATCAGACAGAGATACGGGGTTGAGGAAGCAAGACGGCTTTGGTGGCAGGGATCGAAAGAGGCTATGGGAAAGAGAGAGAGAAAATCTGCTTCCTGTTTACTAAGAGTGTATAGGAAAGGAAACGCTACCTCAGGCTGAGAGACACTGTACGCATTATGACAGTGATCACACACACACACACACACACACACACACACACACACACACACACACACACACACACACACACACACACACACACACCTTTAGTCCAAGCCCTCTCCTCCAATCTCCTATCTCCCTCCTTCTGCTGCTGCTGTGACATCTGGCAACATGAGATTTCTTCATGCGTCCATATTTCCTTTGCTCTGGAAAGGCACCCTGTTAGCAGGGATAGGCTTAAGTACCAGCAGCAACATGCCCTCAACTGCTGAGGTCCTCAAATATCAGTGAATTTCATGATTAGACCATACTGGGCCGGGTAAAGGATGGGTATGCTTGTCCTTGGGGCCTATTACTTGCTCCCACAAAATAAATGATAATTTTCATGAAAATAGCAATATACGGTAGTTAAACTAGTAAGACTACTATCCTTACCCAACACTGTTTAATGCTCAACAACAGTGCCAGGAACTCATAGTTGGCTGCTGCCCAGTCAAGAGATGAACGGCAAAAGCTACTCTTTCTTAAACGTTCAGGGAAAACGTTCAACGTATCTGATGGAAAACCGGAAGTTTAACTTTTGTAAATGCAACCGGTTATGATGAGCTCGTAGTCATGGAGGGTAAAAGATGGGAAAATTGTTTATTTACTATCCAGCGTTGCGTCACACCAACTAGTTAACAACATAACGTGAACACTGACAAGACCAAATGACCCACTGCACCGTGGTCTGCTGCAGAGATGCTCTGATGCTTTCAGTCGGCTATGTTAACACTGACTGTACTGTCTCATAATCAATTATTTTAGAGTGCATTTTCCAGTACAACACAACACAACTCTCAAATTCTCCATTCGGTAACTGCAACTACTTCACAAATGTGATAAATCTGCGCACCAAACCTTGCTTGCCTGGCATCGCCTCTAGACGCAATTGGATAGAGACCTACAACCAATCAGAGCAATTGAATGGTGACGCAGCTCTTAGACATGAAAAAAACTTATTTTCAACAGAAGTCCAGTCGTTGTTCTTCTTTAAGTGAAAAAAAACGTTAACCTTAAAAGCGTAATCAACAGACCATTCTACATCAGCCGCGGCCATCTTTGTTGTTGTTGAAAATGCCCCTCCAGCTCTCTTCTGCACTGTCAAAGTTTTTATCCCGCCTGTGCAAGTCTTGCAGAATGTCAGGTTTAAGGCTGTGATAAACATTTGACTAGACACTCAAACTCAATAACTTCATCAGGCCCCCTGGTCAAACATTCATATAACTTCATGTTCAACTTGCTGTAACTTCACACACGAGTCCTGAATATACCAAATAATGAGTTTTGGAACTATTACGAGACACTGAGTCTTCACTAGTGTGTCGGCCCGTCTCAAGCTACTTTAGGGAAAACCAAAGTATGGCAGACCACGTTGCGAAAGCAGAGCCCGGTGAACAAACACAATGACCGACATGCATCTATATTAGGGCCCGACCGATTCATCGGCCTGCCGATTATAGCCTTTTTGAAAATAATCGGCATCGGCCAAAAAGACGCAGATTACAACCGATTTAAAAAATAAAATAAAAAATTATGTTATTGCGCTTAGTATCCTGCAGATTGCGCTCCTACTCGCCTTGCTAACTAACAACTTTAGCTGGAGTAAAAAAGAGGAGATTGAATTTTACCGTACAACATGAAAGCACGCTCGCTCAGGCCGCTGCGCGCTCACCTCACCAATGTACACAAGACGCGTTGTTTGAGCATGTTGTGCCTGTTTTTCTTTAGGTCCCAGGCCATGTTAATTTGTTCTACTGTAGACTCTAACGGTGAGACCATACTGCTCAGCACGCACGTGTTAGTCACTGCTCACGAGCACAGCACATTGGGAGTTAGTTATTTATTTTACATTTTACATTACACTCATTTTTGACTGTAAATGTATTCTAAAACACTCAAAGGTTCTGCATTCAATTCACATATTCGTCAAAAGTGTTTAAAGTATATAGGTATATAAGGTATCAAAAAAAAACTTTTATTTTTTTTAATCGGCCGATTAAATCGTAATCGTAATTTTTCTCTGAAAATAATCGGCATCGGCACTCAAAAATCAATAGAGTGGCGAAGTCACGCCCCTTCCGGTAGGGCTCATGGGACCTATGAGATCGAAAAATATGAATGGGTGTCAATGGAGAGAAAATAATTATTTTCTGGTCCCGGTCTTTATATGCCCTGGATTACACATATGTTGTTTGTGGATTTAAAGGATAATTTTTCATGCAAAGAGTTCGACCGTTTATTGTGCAATTGTTCAGAGAAAGGCTGTAGAGAAAACACAACGAGAAAGACTACACGGCTCGTATGTGACGTCACGCTCCCTGCGACTGGCGTGGAGAAGACCGACAATCTTCCCATCGGCATAACTGAAACTCTGCACGTGCCCCGACTTATAATGGTTTTCACCTCTTTCGATGCTTTTATCCTCCCCTTGGAAAAAGCGGTGAAGTGGGGCAGAGAGATCGCCATCTCTGTGCCGAGTTCCAAGGGCGGGTGTGGTGACGTATATCATATGCGTCGAGAGCAGCGAAGAGCTGTAGTTCACAAAGCGGCCTCACATAAAACCTAAAATTATCAAACTTCTTCACGAACATTTTTAGTTTTCTTTGCATGAAAAATTATCATTTAAATCCACAAACAACATATGTGTAATCCAGGGCATATAAAGACTGGGACCAGAAAATAATTATTTTCTCTCCATTGACACCCATTCATATTTTTCGATCTCATAGGTCCCATGAGCCCTACCGGAAGGGGCGTGACTTCGCCACTCTATATCAGTCGGGCCCTAATCTATATATCCAAAATCCAGACAAACACTTCCCAATTTAATGAAGATATATTTGAATAGGGAATTTCCCTCTCTCAGGAGCGCCCACTCACGCACCAACACCAGTGTATGAGATAGTTGGTCACAGAATAACAGTCTTCATGAGTCAGCAGAATTAGGCACATTCCCCTTCCTTTTACAGTGAGCGTGGGGGAGGGGGGAGGTGGGAGGACTGGAGCCATCACCATGGAAACTATGGTACAGGAAACCTTTTCCTGTGGGGTCATATCTCAGACTGAAACAGATGCTCAGAGCCACACACAGATGAATGAGAAGCAGACACAAAACGGGGGGATTGTTTCAGGTAAGATGAATCGAATTGAAAGAATCGAATCACAATGTTATTACGATCTATTAAAGACCACCACACAGTAACGATGTCTGAGCAAGAGCAGACTTTGTTACTAATCATGCGCAACATATTTAGACATTTTAAACACTTACCTCCTTATTCATATAAATGACCAGTAGCTCAGCACCAGCAGTCTAAATACAAGACCACATTTTGAATATGCCACTCAAAGACTGTATCAGTGTCAGACGACATTGCAGAGAATTTGATCTACTGTGTGTGAGGTGTGATCTCTGGTCTCATGTTAGTAATAACATGAATAATTAATAACAAGAGCTTCTCAAATGTCAAATATGAAGAAAAACTAGACTTGACTAGCAGTAAATCTCAGGGAAAATGCTGGGCTAAACCATATTTCCTTCTCAACAATGCAACAGAAAAACTGTGTCTACCCTCTGCCTCTGCACACAGAGCTGATGAGCCATCCTCCACCAGCTTGAGGCTAATGGCATGCAATGTTGAGCTTTGGTGATAAAGTCACTTGGTATCAGTATAGCTCTGAACAGCTCAAAGGCCAGAAAGAAAGGCAGTAGCACTGCAATAACAAGTGGAACAACCGTTTGCTTTAAAGCCGTGCAGAGGTCACTCTATAGCTGCTAAATATAAACAGTTCAAATTGTTCAATCATGGTTATTCTAGATCGGCAACATACATACGATCCCATGGCCAGTGGGGGAGGGGTATGAGGAAAGTCACATAAACTGTAAGCAATGTAGTTACTACAATGCATGCATGCATGCATACATACATACATACATACATACATACATACATACATACATACATACATACATACATGCATGCATGCATGCATGCATGCATGCATGCATGCATGCATACATACATACATACATACATACATACATACATACATACATACATACATACATACATACATACTAGAGCTGTCAGTTAAACGCGTTATTAACGGCGTTAACGCAAACCAATTTTAACGGCGTTAAAAAATGTATCGCGCGATTAACGCAATTGTTTTATTAAAAAAAAATAATAATAATAATAATATTTTTTTTTTCAAAGCAAAGAAGCAGTAGCCTGACTGCTATGTTCAAATGACATTTGTTCAAAGCAGTCGTTTAATTGCACTATAGGCTCTTTTTTTGTATCGTCCTGTTTTGATCAGTATATGCCAATGTTGTTATCAATAAAAAATCATTTGCACAAGGCAAGCCGATGCACTTCACCATGTTGATAAGAGAATTAAAATGAGAAGAATTATGGGACAAAAAAATCAAGGGATATTTAGCATAGAAAAAGAATTTGCGATTAATCGTGAGTTAACTATGACATTATTGCGATTAATCACGATTAAATATTTTAATCGCTTGACAGCTCTAATACATACATACATACATACATACATACATACATACATGCATACATACATACCTACATACAGCTTCATGAATAAATATTTATAAAAGAGTAAACCTTTATTTTTTTATAAAAATAAATCAAATATACATATTTTAGAGCAAAGTCTCCTCTATCAAACAACGTCTCCCTTTTAAAAGTATGTGTGTCAATGATTGGTGGGACAATATTGCAGCATCGTGTCTGTTTATTATTTTATTGTTATTTTATCTTTAATATCATAATACAAATCATACCCATAACGTTTACTACTCTTACATCTTAATTCTGATATAAAGAGAACTTATAGAGACTCTGTCTCTCTGAACATAGCTCTCTGCCTCCTGCATATTGTCAATTGGAAGATATCTAAAAAACACGCAACGATATATTCACTTGTCAATATATGATTCGATCACAACTATGTTCTGTTCTGTTCAACCAATTCATATGGAAAAAAATGGCGGACACAGACAAACTTGTAGAACCCAAACCTTATATCCCAAGATAAAATCATATCTTCACATCGTATCATATCGTAATATAGAATTGTGCCACCCAATCGCGTGGGCGGCATGTGGCTCAGGAGGTATGGCAGAATGTTGAGGTGCCCCTGAGCATGACGCCTCATCCTAACTGCTAGAGCTGGCTCTTGGTTGGAGTGGTTGACACCACCGTTGTTGTATGAATGGGTGATTGTTAAGCAATTTTGTACAGAGCTTTGAGTGGCCCCTGGTTAGAAAAGCCTTATACAGTAAATGCCATCCATTTACCATATGGAATCAACACTCAAAATGTGGTATTATCGTGAGGCCGATTCCTGTCCCTGATATATAAGGCCTAGTGAGAGCCGTTGTGGTTAGTACCAATATACAAGTTAAATATGATGATTATGTAAAAAGATAAATATTATGTATCAGAAATCAGAATACAAAAAAATAGAAACACGTTTCATCTTGACATGAACTTCATATTATATCTTAGCATCAACTTGGTTATTATTGATCGTTGTTGTAATATACCTAAAAAACTTTTTTATTATAATTAATTGTGAATGATCTTTAAACAACCTAAGATTGGAACATTTAGTGGGCAGAAATCTCATTCCACTTTTTGACAAACTTTTATCTGACATCTATAGGTTTGTGTTTAACAAAAGTTGGTAGACCCAAAATGAACTTAGTATGATATCAGGGCTTCCTCGTGGCACTGGCTGACCCACTTTTGTGAAACTATCTGCTCCTCAAACACACACACGCACACGACACACTTTTCTTCTACACCACCAACATATGGTTTTAAAATATGAGAGACCATAGACTAAACCCATGTTAACAGTTCATGAAAGACAAAGGCTTTCTTTTGTTCAACATGTATGCGTAATACAGCTCCTAATTTATAACATTAGAGTATAGTATTAGAGTATATTCAAAAATATTATCCTTCATGATGACAGTCAGCTATTGGAACAAAGTATAAGGTCCTGGAGCTGGTTGGAGACAGTGGACCCTGATTAACCATACAGGTTTCCAAAGTCAAAGGATGTCTATGCAAAATAAATAACAGTAGCTGTGTATGACGCAGCAGGCCTGTATTGGTTGGTCAGATTGACCTCTTCTTGTACAACTGTGTGTGTGTGTGTGTGTGTGTGTGTGTGTGTGTGTGTGTGTGTGTGTGTGTGTGTGTGTGTGTGTGTGTGTGTGTGTGTGTGTGTGTGTGCGTGTGTGTGTGTGTGTGTGTGTGTGTGTGTGTGTGTGTGTGTGTGTGTGTGTGTGTGTGTAAGAGAGAGTGAGATCCATCCATGCTCTGGAGGAAGGAACAATGGCATTCCTGTGCTCTGAGCTCCAGGTGGCTGGGGAAACCCAATCCCAGACCAAGCCTTGCTGGCACACAGTACACCAGGAACGCTGAATGTGACTACCTCCCTCCGGAGACATGGGCCAGAATACAGCTATTGTTCCAGAAAACCACTGACCGATCACTACACCAAAGCCACTCAAGCATCATGATGCACCAGCACATGTTAATAACCCTCTTTTTAAATATTTATTATATATGTAAAGCACTCATTAGGAAATGTAGGAAACGAAATCCCAAGCATATCATCCTTATCCTCCATTTAAAAGTTAAACAAGCATTGATGATAGAGCATCTACAAAATAGAAAATGAAGGCAAATAACGGAGCACGTCTGCAGCTGGAGTTCTGCACATATAACCGGTATAACAGGAAATGCATCTGCATGAACTGCAGCCTTAAAATGAGGAAAATGATTCATTTCCCGTTGATGCAAGTCCACCATGTTTTTAAAACAAGCTGCTGAAATGACAGCGGCCCAGTTCTAAGGTTTAAACATTTAATGTTCAGTTACAGCTATGTTTCAAGTCAGCAACGGTCCTGATTGAAACAAGTGAACTTCTTATAGAATAGATTACTGTTATTTTCAGGTAGTTCAAAGTAAACCTCAAGGTTGGGTAAAAAGGCTGAAAGTATTTTAAATTACCATCATAAGCATTGCCGAACCTTAGAACCTAATACTTCGGCCTAAAACCTCTACATCGCCCAGTTCCAACTGAAGACAGTTTTTTAAGGATTAAGCAGGTCAGGCTCTATTATTATTTTAAATGGAAAGCATTGCAACAGGTAGCAATAGCCTACATATTTAATTCAAACCGACTGTTTCTTTTGATCTGAAGCAGCAAAGGAACTATGCGAATCGATTTTCTTTTCACGATGGATATAATTACATAATGGCTTGTTAAAACATGCTTATAAACGACATCTCATTCCATGACACTACAGACTATCTGTGTCTGTATAAATAAAGGTCAGAGAGATAAAGGAGAAAAATCTGATGATAGTCATCCATGGATCTTTTACCCTGTTGGTGCAATATCGGGATTTAATAATAATAATAATAATAATAATAATACCAAAGAATTTTCATTAGGAACCCAAGGTTAGCATTTTGACACACACTTCAGCAGAATACTATTTCATAGATCTCCGTCCAAAAAGACCGATGGTCCCCTGTGCCCACTACCCTGAGCGACATCCATCTCTATCAAGGATGTCTCGGTAGTATTCAACATGAAGCTGCACCTTGTACGTGTTACTATCACTTGCATTTGAATACAAATGGTAAATCGAATGCATTTATACAGCGCTTTTCTAACCACTCAATGCGCTGTAGGTCTACAATATTGCCTTTATTCACCCTTTCATACAAACATTCGCGGCGGTGTCAACCATGCAAGGCGACAGCCAGCTCTTCTTGAGCAGTTAGGGTAAGGTGTCATGCTTAGGGACACCTCGACTCTCAGCTAGGAAGAGCAGGGGATCGAACCAGCAAACTTCCTGTTACCAGCCAACCCGTTCGACCTCCTGAGCCACATGCCGTCCCAATACAACGGTAACGTCAGGCAGACCTGTCCGTACCTCACTGCCATTTCACTGCCACTTCACGTAACTGTAAGCAATTCAGATTAAAGTAGATGACACCCATATGAAGATCCAACCTCAAACACGACATCCCTAGTCACACTTCATTTCCGTTGTTTTGCCTCTTTCAACGTTAAGAGATGGATGTGCTGATGTGTCTCTCGCCATGCACACTAACTTTGCCCAACATTAACGACCTTGTTCAACAAATCTGTTGAAACCTACGCCAGACAACAAGCTTGATACATGTTATTATCTCACCTTGAATGCCACGCCGTTGTTTAATCCAGTGTGTGATGATGAGAGCGACAGGAAGCTAGCTATGTGCGTGTTCCTCCAGCCTGGAACGGTGTCTGCTGTGAGCTCTCGGCTAGGACACTAGCTAGCTTAGCCCGCTAACGGCCAGAGGAGAGCCAGCTAACGGCGAGAAGAGAGCCGGCCAACGGCGAGAGAGAGCCAGCTAACGGCGAAATGAGAGCCGGCTAACGGCGAGAAGAGAGCCGGCTAACGGCGACAAGAGAGCCCCCTTCTCGGTCGACGTCTCGGCGGTCTGGCGGATGGAGCTCAAGCTCAAAGATTAATCCTGGGACGGTATGAAGGCTGGAGGTTGGAAGAGCGATGTCTTCTTTTGTCCTAACATGTTGTCAGAAAACGCCTTCGTTTAAGCGGTAGAGCGAATACCGTGATTTATATCTGCGTTCACGTTATAATTCGTTGTACTTGCGCCTAGCGGTCGACCTCGGCGAGATGAAGAAGCCCGCTGTGCGGCGCGCCAGTGATGGGTCCGAGCTGCTGATGTGCACCGCAGCCAGAGGCAGCAGCATCATCATCACAGCCCTCCCTCCACTACTCCAACCCGGAAGAAATACTGTACTACTATTAAACTGTGTGTTTAGTCATGAATACATTGTTATTCATGTGAATTGTGTGCCTTAAATTTGTTCAGCCGGTAACACACGGATAATCCAATCAGTTGAAAATATGTATGTTTGCCTATAGCTATGTATGTCGGCACTAAATTAAGTGTGTGTGTGTGTGTGTGTGTGTGTGTGTGTGTGTGTGTGTGTGTGTGTGTGTGTGTGTGTGTGTGTGTGTGTGTGTGTGTGTGTGTGTGTGTGTGTGTGTGTGTGTGTGCGCGCGCGTCTGTGCGTGTGCGTGTGTGTGTAAACACTATGATGAGTAGAATGGGTTGGTTTAGTGCTACCCTATAAAGAGATCAGTTTTACGAGTAATTCTCGAGGCCTTCTCTGTTACAACCAAAATATGATCTGATATGATATGGCTATGATCAAGGCTGCGCTTCAGGCTTTTTTGACTCACACACCCCCCACTGTCACTGGAGCAGAACGCTACACCAGATGCGACCGATGCTAATAATTACGTGTCCATTTGAGCAGGGCATTAGGATATTTTTCATGTGTGTGTGGGGGGGGGGGATGTACGTTATTTACGTAAAGTCATATCACGTACATAGGCCTACGTTTAAATCAAATTATTGAACCATCATCTTCCATGTGTTCGGATTAAAAGATTTTAGATAATACATAATAGCACTACTTGAATGACTGTGATGTCTGCGGCCATCCACCAAATCATGATGGTTGAAGTCTTTATAATGTAGGGCAGGGATGGGCAACTGGCGGCCCGCATCCTCAATCAGTGCGACCCGCATCCTCACTCAGTCAGGCCCGCACATAATAAAAAAAATAAAATAAAAATAAAGAATAATAATTGATCGAGTTACAGAAAACTCGGTCAAGAAAGATGAGAAGAATTCTAAGGCAAACCCATGCGTCTAGTTTGCTTAGAAGCGATATCAGTCATTAAAGATATCCACTTAAGTCGCCACTACAACTACTACAACTGCTTGTTGGGTTTGAGTTCATTGAGTTGTTACACTTAATGTTGGGCCACGGTTTTTCAGTTTTTTTACTTCATTGAATGATGATGTATGTGAGCCCTTTGCACTGATAAAAATAGGCTACTGACCATTCATGTGGCTGTTTGAGCATGGAAAACATGAAATGAATGTATGTTGGTTCAATTAACATACCGTACATAGGTTATGATTCTGGATGATTTTTTAGGTAGTGGCCATCCCCAAAATGCACCAGAATACAGGAAATCATATCTACCAAATTCAAAATTGTGTAGCTTCTCTCAGCTCACGTTTAGTTGAAGTGTGCAGTCATGTGGCCCTCCGATGGTTATGATGAAAAATGTGTCCCTCTTTATCATGATAGTCCCTTCCCTGATGTAGGGGATGTTTGGTTCCACAGTTACTCCGCACTGACAGTTTACAGCTTTTACAGCTTCAACTTTTCAGATAAAACATTTATACGTGGTTGCTATTGAGCTCTGGCGGCGTCTATAGTTATACTTTATTTATATGGGTGGTGGAAGAGACGTGGCAGTCCTAAAAAAGATATGACAAATCATGAAGTCTGGATCAGCAGCTCTTCTGGGAATAAGACCTCACCTCAAAACACATATACGCACACATTATCACATTGTACTTTAATCTTGCATTTCAAAAGTTACTAATCCTAATGTTCAATAAGTGCTAGTGTGTTAGCACTGTGTCATATATAGTGAATAGAGAATATACTGTCCAACTCTTGTTTTGGCCTTGTTCATGGGGATGGCAAATGGCATCAAATAATGCAGCCCTGCAAGGCTCTAACTGTGATAAACGGCTATGTGAACATGCTTCACTTAAAGTGGTACCTTGTTGCTATATAGCTGTCTGAATCCAAACAGGCCCTGACATGATGCTTGTATTGCAGTTGAAGAATTTTAATTGAGGTGGAGGTTTTGTCTACATATTCATTCGTTGTGCTATGCAATTAGAACAAAAACGGCAGATGCTTAAGGTATAAGTTCAGTCTTTGAGATCTCTAAGCAATCATGGCAAATATAAATCGTGTATCTGCCTATTTGCGCGTGTGCGTGAGCATGCGTGCCTGTGTGTGTGAGAGTGAATAAAATGATCTTCAGTTTAAAAAAAAAAAAAGCTAACAGTTTTATGCAGATAATCCGTTAAATGTATTTCAAGCGTTAAGGGTAAAATAAGAATAACAACAACAGGACGGTTCAAAAGCTCACTGCTCAGCGTGTCGCAACTACGCCATCTACTGTCGGATACTCCAATTCACAATCACCGTCAATTACGCGATTCAATTTTACGACACTGACTGGAAATGCAACAAAAAACTTATTTACGGCATTTACGATTTCTACAACAAATGGCATCTCCGGTTCCCCCTAACAATTCCACCCCAAAGACTGGTTCAATACCTACATTGACAGCCGGCAAAATACTGCTTTTAGCCAATAACTCTGCTGCATTTCGAGGTAAGAAGCGTTCATCTAGTCCAGCAACCTGCAGCTCACTGCAAACCAGTAACATCATCGGCAAAAAGAAAAAAGGACCATGCACGACAACCCCAACGCTAGCACAGGTAGTCAACATAGCTGGCCTACTAACTATTTCTATTTCATAATTTGAATTTATCTTTGCTCCACGTAGTTTTTCAGGCTGCGCCTGCTATCCATGGCACCTTGATCTATTGTAAATATATGGGTTCTGGGATGTGAACTGAAATAATGTCCTCTTTTAGATGGTCTCACCAGAGACCTTGACAGAAATCAAGGTAGTCGGAAAGGTAGAAGGTAACGTTAGTCAAACCACTACAGAACTGACGGTCAACACTCCATCATTCAAAGCTCCTACATTCACGGTAAGCATAAACCCATCATCTGATTATGTAGACATACCTCTTGCCTATTCCGAGTCCTATCAAACATCACCATACGTGCTCTCCCAATAGCATTCAGGGATTGGAGGTGCCGCAGCAGGCAAGAAGAACAGGACCTGGAAGAACCTCAAACAGATCTTGGTTTTGGAGCGGACTCTACCCTGGACTGTCAATGATCCCAACTGTGAGTTTCTATGCTTCTGGTTTTATGTATGGCCAGTTTAAAGTGAAATTGTACTGTGAAAGGATTTGTATAAGACAACATTGATAAGAAACCTTTATAAATAAATATAATAATAACTTATAATAAACTTATAATAACTTATAATACAGTACAAGGAAGTCGCAATTATATTCTGTGCATCCCTTTTTATCGAGAGCCTGCAGTGTAAAATACAGTAGCTCTGCACTACATGTTAATTCCCATCTTTGTCATCTCGGTTCACAGACTTCTGTATTGATGCTCCCCCTTCCTTGAAGCCAGCAAAGAAATACTCTGACATCTCTGGACTTCCTGTGAGCAACCCAATATTCACATGCTTAACAATTTATTTAATTAGGTTATTGTTGTGTTCTTGTAGTAAAAAATATTACTTTAAAAGCGAGAATTTACCTACTGGTTTACAAAGCCAGTGCTCAGTGACCGACAAGTTGGACACTTGTCATGTGACTGGTCAATGTAATAAATTCAAGGGTGCATATCTCAAATTATATTTTGGGGCTGGGGAAAAAACATGGCATTGAGTATTTTCTGAAGTAGACATAAATAACATCTCCAACGTATATATCAAATGATCTGCCATAAATAAACACAGCTATTAATAGTAGCTTAAAAAATATTAAATTATCAATTTTGGGCCATCAATATTCATATTTACCGATTTTAACAGAGCAACATATCCAGAAATGCATTAACTATCATTCTCTTAAAATTGGTATAGAGGCCTGTTATGACCCTTAATGGGTATCAGGCGTAGCAGGGTAGTAACACAGCAAACGGAATTGAAGTTAAAGGTCCCATGATATGCCACCAGGTGTGGGTTGATTAGCCGTTACAAGCCGTTTTGGAAATATGTCCCTTATGACAGCACAGTTGGGCGTGTCCACCTAGAAGTGTGACAGATAGATGAGCAATGTTTGCTACAGTCCACTGGGTAGGCTGGTAGACTGATCTATGCAGCACACATCTAGGTGGACACGCCCACCTGTGATGTCATAAGGGACAGATTTCCAAAACGGCTTGTAACGGCTAATCAGCCCACACCTGGTGGCATGTCATTGGACCTTTAAACGGTAACCAGGAACTGTTAAACACTGCATTTATTTTACAAAATAAGAGGGATAGCTTTAGCCAAGGGGAAAATAATAACCAAAAGACCCTCTCTCATACAAAACAAACAGTCTATGCTTAAACAAAAATGCACTTCTAAACAACCACAAGAGAAAAACAGATGAGCTAAAACAACACAATTTCATAAGGAGACCGAAAAAAAAAACGCAAACGACTCTCTGCAGCAAGTCTTACACCAAGACACACAACCAGCCCTCTCAACAAAGAAACAGCCCATAAGCTAGCAGAGAGTTAGCCAGACTCTGATAATGGCATACTTGTTTGGCCTAATTGCTGATCAGCTACAGGTGATCAGCACAAAGGGAAAGTAAACTATTGGTCTCAGCCGTGGCATTATATTACATCAATGAGCAGGATATTCTCCATTACATAAATCATTTATTGTGGGGAGACTACTTCAGAAGTTGAAGGGGACAGATTATTTGATCAATGGTTTATAATGTTATTATTCTCCATAAGACTTTTGAGTGTTGGACATTAAGCATGAACTTTTCCCCTCTTTGTTTTAAGGCAAACTACACAGACCCGCAGACCAAACTACGCTTCACTTCTTCAGAGGAGTTCTCTTATATTCGCCTGCTCCCCACCGATGTCGTCACTGGCTATCTGGCCCTTAGAAAGGCCACGTGCATTGTGCCCTAACTGCCTAAGAGGGACCATTAACATACGACTGGTTGACAGTCTACAACCATTGACTTCTATGTTTCTGCGGGAGGCCCATGAAGTGCTGCCTGGTATCAAAAGAGCTCAGGCTGGCCAGAAAGAGACAGACCAGGTGTTCTGCGCTACTAAGGTACCAAGGCCACGACTGATGTCCCAGACTGGACGGGACAAAGCAGGGGCACTCAAGTGTGGTTTAAATATAAATGTTTCAATGATGGGTTGAGGCATTTTGGATGTGTCCATTTCTGCTGATTAAAACCTCAACGGTCAGTGTTGTTTTTAGAAGACATGTGATTGAAATGACGACATCTGTCTCAGAAATGATTTGGTAATTCCACGCAGGCATTAAATAAACTACTGTAAATAAACAGGTTTGTATATTCAAATGCTGATCTCCAGTTTTTAAAGATTTCAACAGTGGTTAGCACTGCTGCCCCATAGCCAGAAGGTCTTGGATTTGAACCCTGGGGTGGGCGGTACATATGCCGTGTTCATGTGGGTATCCTCCCACAAAACACCTTGAGTTATACTCCTGCACTGCCCATTACCAAGACAATGGCCCAATCACTGGAGTTTGTTCCCGGGCCCTACCCAGTGGCAGCCCACTGCTCTTAATTAATGAGTCCATAGGGATTAATTAAGAGTTAAGTATCATAATTAACATACCCTTTCTAAGAAGGCTGGATCTTTAATTACAGAATCACGGTAATAAAAAATGCAGTACTTTCATCGCAGTGTAAAAAGTGAAACATTAAAACTGCAACAGTACAGTGGCTACTTGAATGAACAAACTCAATGCATTGTTAAAGGCCTTTATGGATAATAACAGAATCAGGCTTGAAGCACAATGTTGGGGAACGTAATTTAATGGTCGAACTCGAAATACATGAAGCTCACAAGCAAATAGCAATATCCGTGGAACATTTTGGTTAATAAATGTGTTGAAGTTCACTAATGGTTTTCAAGAGCAGGAGCTGAATGGTAATTTTCAGTTTGAAAACTGAACACCTGGTGCATAAGGCCAGTGTTCTCAACCCTGAGTTACTATATGTACTGTAGCCTTGCCTTTGGGCAATCTGCCATTCGGCCTTGAGACCATCATGATCTTGTGACCTCACATTCGGTTTCGCTGCACAGGTTTATTCTGGAATCAACCCTGGTCTAGACCTTTAGCCGCCCACATAGATTTCCTGAAATTACATTGTAATCGGAGCCAATCAGGGGCCGTGTCGTGTTTGATGACGTCAAATATGGGGTACCCAGGAAAGATTCCTACCCCCTGCCACACATGGACGGGTCCCTGGATTTGGTCTCGGCGTTCTCCTGGTTCTCCTCTTTGGACCTCTGCTGTGGGTAATATCAGGTACCTCTCTCCCAAGAGGCCAGACCCAAGACAGCCCTCTGAACCGTGCGAAGGCTGTTGCAGGTCAAGGTCCTCAGCTTTGGACTTTGGTAATGCGGGTTGGACAAGGTGCTTCCGGGTGTTCCCAATCAGCAGTCCCTGGGGTCCCTGTAGTGGGGGCTTGAGATCATTACAGTTGCTGGCCTGAAGCTCCAACCTGAGTACCTCTTGTGCCACAGGAAGGGCGTCGGCCCCATGGATGAGGAGGTGTTGTCGCAGACTGGCCCTCCCCCAACCACCAGAAGCAGCTGAAGAGATCCTAGGCTTGGCCTTGTACAACAGGACGTTAGACCAGGGTTTATCTAGCAATACCAACCCTATATCAGCTGCCACAGAAAGAAAGACTTTGCGTGGACTGAGCAGTTTAAAGGGGATTTCATTAGCCTTGAGTGAGGCCCCAGTGCTCTCCCAAGTCGACCCCACCTTGCCCTTCATCCTGGACACAGATGCTCGCATGTGGGAGATGTGCTTACCCAGGTAGGGCCTGAGGGGGAGAGAGTAGTGGCATACACCAGCCGGGTTTTCAACAAGGCTGAGCGGTGCAACACTGTCAGCAGCTCTTCGGAATGTTGCTGTCAATCAGGCACTTCAAGAACTATCTGCGTGGCCTGCTCTTCACGGTGAGGACTGACCACTCTGCTCTTCAGTGGTTCATGACATTCAGGGAGCTTTAGGGGCTGGTACCAGACACCTGCAGACACCCTCTCACACCGGCCGTGGGCTGAAGACGGGTGCTGCTGCTATGAGTGGAGAGAAACCCGTGGGAGAGAGCTGCATGAGGAGGAGGTGGACTGTGCTGCAGTGTGACAGGTTAAGGTGCTCCGGTATCGGGAGCTGCAGACAGTGGATCAGGCAGAGTGGAGACAGTAGCAGGAGCAGTTCACAGACCTATAGCCCGTACTGAGGTAGGTGGAGGCCAAGCAGTGACCACCATGGGAAGAGGTGGCTGTGTTCCCAACGACGACCAAGCATCTTTGTTATAAGTTTGGGGCTCTACATCTGTATGAGGGCCTGCTGCAGTGACCCCTGTAAGGCATGCAAGGGTCCTCCTGGTCCTTCACATGCTCTGCTCAAACAGTTTTCATTGGCCACCAATGGAAAGAATGGTGGTGGATATAGTGGGTTTGTTTCCATCCCTCAGTCTGGGGTAACCGCTATGTCATCTCAGGGGGGGGGGGGAGCGACCCTGTAAAGATGGGAGTTCTGGGTTTGCAGGGTGTGCCTGTCAATCACCCTTTTCTTTGCCAACCAAAGGACTGCAATGAGGGTTGGTCATGGTCACGTGATCACGATGGTCTCCAGGCTATAAGCATTATGCCTTAACTGATAAATTAATAAATGTGAAATAATGTATGAATCTGGTAATACCAGTTCTTTCCATTCATGATCAGTACATGATTATCTTGATGGCATCATGAAGAAGTCTCCTTCAAACTCTTTCTACATTAGATTTATCACAGAAATATAACCTGTTGACCTCTACCTTCAATATTATATAGTACATATACAATGATTCTCATATTTCATCAGAGTAGGAAATGAAGAGAAGGAATGAATAGCATGTGCAATAGTAAAATAGTTTAAATAGTTTAATATTCAATACCCAGCACTTCTCTTGTCACTTGTTTCACTCTGTATAACCACTAGAGGGCAGTTAAAGATCTGGAAAGTGTATACCTACATGAATCTACCACATCCAAGTTGCTGATGGAGGAATATTATATCTCCGAGGCAGTGTTTTGAGTCCTGCTGTGGCATCGAAAGCTGTACATAGTGATTAATTAACAGCATCACTTTTTGCTTTCCCAGCACACAGTCAACAGATTGTGTTAAGGCATTTTTGGTTGATATTTTTTAAGACGTGTTTGTGCTTGAGCGTGTGTTTGTGAGGAAAATGGATAAAACCAATCCTATTGTCCCCAGGCAATTTTAATTTTAGAAATTGGACATAAAGAACACTATGATAGAGGGGAAGAGTAGTGGATTAAATGTAATATTAATATGTTCTTAATCCTAATACTAAACCCATTGGCGCCCACATAATCTCTAAATTGTGTCTACCCAAGTCTTTCTAAAACCTTAATTTAATATCATTTATAATGGGGAAAAGGCTATACCCAAGTCATGGACAGTGTATATGTATCTGTGGTTGCATGTTGGGGTCATATACTGTGCTATTCTGTCCTGCTATATTCTGTCCTGTAGTATTCCCCCTGATTCAT
>NC_082392.1:7326427-7328927 GCF_031168955.1 Gadus macrocephalus
TAGGTTGTCCTGTCTGGTATAACTCTGGAAAAAATAAAGACAAAATACATTTCAAATCTCATACAGTTCGTTTGGTGAACTACTGTCCATGCACAAGGTGATGAAATATGTACTTTTGCTTTGTGCTCTTTACATGAACAATGTGTTCAAATGACATAACATCGATAAATGTATATCATCATATATCATATAACACACACACACACACACACACACACACACACACACACACACACACACACACACACACACACACACACATGCACATGCACATATAATATCTTGTTAAAGTAAAGTACAGAGGACCAATTAGGCAGCTTATGGTTTAAGTAAACACATGAAAACAAAGTCACATATGGTGGCCTTGCTTTCTTGCTAATTAGAATTTATACATTTTTTTTACAATAGGAAAGGTGGCGTTGAGAAACAAAAATTTGCACAGCGCAGACACGATGAGACAGCTGGATATCTGGGTGAATAGTGCTTGAATAATTAGTTGGACTGTTAAAAAGGACAGGAATAACCAAAGGTTTAAGGCAAAGTTTAGGGCGGATAGTTAGTAGACTCAATATAATAGAAGCTAACAGTGTGAGGTGGCAGCTCCACTCACATATGGCTGACTGGTTGCTCCAAGCTGTTGGATAATGAGAGAGAAAAGTAAAGAGAAAGAGGGTGAAGACAGAAGGGAGAGCGATAAGGAGGAAGATAGGCCGAGGTGAGGGGGAGATTGAGGGAGAACGAATGGGCGGGATAAAGGGGAAAGGAAGTTGTTTTGATAATGATGAGAGAGAAGAGACAAACCCCTGAGTGGAGACAGGGAGAAAAGGTTAGAGGCAATGACTGCAGTTTACCATTGTGTGTGCACACACACACACACACACACACACACACACACACACACACACACACACACACACACACACACACACACACACACACACACACACACACACACACACGCACTTGAACACACACAAATGCATAGGCATGCACATATATTCATGTGCACAGATACGTGCAAGCGCACACAGGGCATACTGGTTGCTTGGAGCAGATCGGAATAATAGGAAACCCAATAAGGTGGATTTTATAATGAGAAACAACAGCTGAATCACCCGTGGCAGGAAAGACAGTGAGGAGGCTGCAAGGAAAGGACAGCTCCCTTAACAACACTCTTCATACGCGTACAGACAAGGGGACACACAAGCAGCACACCAAACAGATCACATTCAATTACCTCTTATGGTAATACCATGCTTTTGTCTTTGGTATGAAATGCCTGCATGTGCCAATTTATTTGCATACATTTCTTTTTTTTGCATTCATGCACTTCCATATTTCTCATCTTTACATATTTGGATGATATGTTGATAGTAAATGGTAAGTGTTTGTGCATTGAAAAGGAACACAATGGGAGAGGGCATTGAGAACGAGAGGGGGAGAGGGAAATACAGGGAGAGGGGAAGGGGAAAGAAAAGGGGAGAAAGAGGGTGAGAAAGGGGGAGAGACAGAGCGGGATCGGGACAGATAGAGGGAGAGGGACAAAGAAGGGCGAGAGAGGGATGGAGGAAGAGAGAGGGGGAGAGATTCAGAGAGAGGAAGGGAGAGAGGAAGAGATTCAGAGAGAGGAAGGGAGAGGGGTAGAAAGAGGGAGAGAGGGAGAAGGTGGAGGAGAGATCTAAAGAGGAGACATATAGGGAGAATAAGGGGGAAAGGGACAATGAGAGAGGGAGAGAGGGAGAGAGGGAAGGAGAAAGAAAGGGGGAGTGGGACAGAGAGAGGGAGAAAGAGAAAGAACAAGCAGTGAGCTCTATTACCTTCTTTTCTCTATTTCTACTGGATAAGCATTTTGTTGTCCTTGAGAGACTGCTGGTGCTTGGCTTCACGTGCAGTAACATCGTGCACGCTTCCACAGTGCCGTGCACGTGAGGTGACCTTGCCATGCCTCTAACTCAGTCATGGTTCTTTAACCACACAGACAGACATGCACAAATACATACACACACACACACACACACACACACACACACACACACACACACACACACACACACACACACACACACACACACACACACACACACACACACACACACACACACACACACACACACACACACACACACACACACACACATACCTCAGAGGCCTCTGGCTATAACACTGGGTCCCCTGTGATGTTTCAAAGTGACATACATGGTTACACACAACCACCTTGTTCTGCTGGACCAATGGAGACAAATAGTACCAGGAATTCAGATCACAAACAGGCACACACATAAAACGACAAGGACACACACCCACACACACGCTCACACACACACACAATTTTTTTTTATAAATCAAGACTGTACATTTGATGCACACACACAAACACACACACGCACACACACACACACACATACACAAACATGCACATGCAGGGATGAGGAGGTGATAAAACACCATCAGAATGAGCTGGTGTTGATTGGAGACACATTACAGCTCAGGCTGGCGGTGT
>NC_082392.1:7333927-7348927 GCF_031168955.1 Gadus macrocephalus
TTGTCTTCCCGTTGTGTCATGCAATCCGGTATGAGGTGAGTTAATAGTGCAGGTAATAATGCCACGTTGCATAGGTCACTCAAATGACAAAGTAGAGGACAAGTGGAACAACGTGCACAACTGAACGCGAGAATATCTTTTGATCTGGAGAGCTGGGGTTTACTAGGCGCTGTTTACTGCAAAGATACCCTCTCCCCCCCACATGTCAACAAATACTTTCCTTGTCATCCTATCAAACTGGAATAAAACTGACCTGTCAGGAAAACCCCCTGTGGTGTGTTAACACAACTTATGTTACTCATGTACAGTGCAGCTGTGTGTCTTACTAGAAGAAGTAGATTAGACAACTAGATGAGGGGACATGGGGAAGTATAAAGCTATAGCTGTCACACAGCATGCAGGATGCTTTGGAGGTGGATTTATGACGCCGCAAGCTAACAATGGATTAGGGAGCTCTCCCTAATCCTGGATGGGCGCGCGCGCTCAGGCCTCTCAGTGCTACCTGCCGTCGCTGCATTAGCATTAGCATTAAGGGAGGGCGCTGGTGTTAGCAGCTAATAACGTCCCAGAATAGGGTAACGGCTAATTATGTGATACAGAGCGCTTTAGCATTAGGTTATAATAGTGTGTTACCAGATTACCACATAACCAGAAAGAGAGCGAGAGCAAGAGGTAAGGAAGAGAGAGAGAGAGAGAGAGAGAGAGAGAGAGAGAGAGAGAGAGAGAGAGAGAGAGAGAGAGAGAGAGAGAGAGAGAGAGAGAGAGAGAGAGAGAGAGAGAGAGAGATGCTAATTCCCTTTTTTTAGATTATTTAAATAACCGTAAAACACTATCACAAAATAATGACCAATTGGTACAAAAGTTAACTTTCCCCGTTTCATTTCCTACATAGTCCCATTCCTGTTAACACGATTTAAAGGCTAAACATCCAACGTGTCAGCGTTCTACACAAATGCACACAAATGTTTTAACATTTAAGTCAACTCCTTCCTGGCCCGTGCATTTCCTGTGAGCCTAAGGACACTGTTAAATGTCAATGTCATGTCTCAAAAACTAATATACTCTCCCATAGCAGAATCCCAGACACATCCCTTTAGCACTGACACACAATTACCCAGAGAGAGCCAGAGAGAAAGCGAGAGAAAAAGAGGGAGAGAATTGTTTGTTTCTGCAGAAGTAACGAGTAGAGATAACTATACACTTGAAGTATGCTTGTGAAGGTTTTGTGCATGGGTTTGTATGTGAGCGGGGCATACATCATGTCTGGCTGTTAATATGCCTCTCTCTTGTTCTCTCTCTCTCTCCCTCTCCCTCTCCCTCTGTCTCTCTCTCTCTCTCTCTCTCTCTCTCTCTCTCTCTCTCTCTCTCTCTCTCTCTCTCTCTCTCTCTCTCTCTCTCTCTCTCTCTCTCTCTCTCTCTCTCTCTCCCCCTCTGTCTGTCTGTCTGTCTGTCTGTCTGTCTGTCTGTCTGTCTGTCTGTCTGTCTGTCTGTCTGTCTGTCTGTCTGTCTGTCTGTCTGTCTCCTATGTGTTCCTGTTCTGTGTCTGTGTGGTTGTGAGCTGTAGCATACCTTAGCGGTGATAGAGAGATGTTGCATAGGGAGACATGAGATGGTTGGGCAGCAGGGAGATGGGGGAGCTGTGAGGTTAAGGGTTTAACTGTGTGTGGCCGACCGCATTAAGTCTCACACAGGAAGAGTCATGTGTGGAGAATAGATCGAAGAAAGGGATTCACAAGGTCACCATGAAGAGAACTGAGCCAAATGCTCACCATTACAATGACATTGTGGGTTTCATGCCTATGTTGATGAATGCAACACGGTCACATGTTGCATTCATCACCAGTCAAGGTCATAACCGAAGAGAAGAGGGGAGGGGGGGGGGGGGGGGGGTAGGGGAGGGGGGAGAACAGAAGGACAGGCAAGTGGCATGTATGTGTGCTTTACTTTTACTGTATACATCTTGTGTGTGTGTTCATGTGTGCGTGCTTGTGTTCAACAGCATATTTATAACCTGCTATTGTGTGTGTTAACCCTTTATGGTGATCGTGCTTGTCTGTGGATGGTATTGGTGTGTATGTGTGTGCTTGTGTGTTTCGGGAGAGGAAGAGTGAGTGAATGAGAGACAGCTACAGAGAGAAACAGGTTAAAGAGGATAAAAAGGGAAGAGAGGAGCCATTTTGCAGAAAGAGGTGTAATCATGCAGCTATTCAGTGGAGTCATTATGTGGCTGCGGGCTGTTGGGTTCCTTACAGGCGCCCCACCGGGGGTCTGGAGGACCTTCTCCAGCACCCGCAGACACACTGAGATTCGGGCTCGCTGCCTCGCTATAGCGTCACACCGCCATGAATAACCATCCACACTCATTTGGTAACACTCATAGTAAATTCCACCCTCCAAACTCTGTTCCCCCTCCCATGGAGCCCTGGCGTATCGCCATGACGTCGCCAACCACAACGTTGTGATCCGGTTTGGGATCTCGCTACTTGGCTGAAAGAGGACCTTCTTTAGGGAAACGCTGAAGGAGTTAACAAACTTGGACTCTGTTCTGCGTTTTAGCATAAAGGAGGGATAAGGTGACATAGAGTGTCTGCAAGGGAGAGGGAGAGAGAGAGAGAGAGAGAGAGAGAGAGAGAGAGAGAGAGAGAGAGAGAGAGAGAGAGAGAAGGAGAGAGAGAGAGAGAGAGAGAGAGAGAGAGAGAGAGAGAGAGAGAGAGAGAGAGAGAGAGAGAGAGAGAGAGACCATAGTACGTCAAAGGGGAAACAGGCAGAAGGACAAACAGACAGAGATGAAAGATAGATTGATTAGCTCATTCTTTGGTATCAGATGGTCATGCGCTACATATGTTAATTATCCCTGTTAATGATGCCATAGATTACCACATTAGTTGGCACAATGGAGAGTCCCAGCTGAGACAGAGGACGTTAGGTGTATGCGTGTGTTTAGGCAGGGGGGTATAGCTCTCTGAATCCATGTCAATGCACCATGGGACTTTTTTTTGTTATTCAGGCAGTTTTGGAAACCTCTGACATACATTTTGGTATCGAATCAAATAGTTGTCACTCATGCATTATTGCTCACATTGCTACCTTCTTTTAAATAGACACGATTTTATCATAGGATTTAACTCTTCTGCCCGAGTGAAACTGTTTAGTAAAAGAGATATAGGGCCCCGCAAGTAGCTTTGTGGGCGGTTCTATGGCGATGTCGCTATTTTACCGGTGGATAAATGACTATTGCGCCCGACGCAAATCTATAAAAGGGTTGCCCTGAAGTAGCCTAATTACCTGTAGGTGTGGTTTAGGCGTAACGTGCAATAAACCAATGAGAGTGCCATCTCCCATCCCCTTTAAGAGCCATGAGCGCATTTGAATCTGACGAGTTGATATTTTGACAGCGCGTTTGCCTCCGATGAGACAGATGCATGACCACAGGAATTTTAAACTTCAAATGGCTTAGTTTATGGCCAAATAATATGGCCTAATTCACACATGGAATAGCGTTTAGTTCCACAACTTCAGAAATACTGAGCCCTCAAATAAATTTCGGCAAAGAAAACTTAAATCACATATGATGTGCGGTAACTGTGGTTCTATCTAATGATATATGCAATACATTAACAAACATCGTTTCTTGCCAGTATTGTATGCATTATCGTTATCGACTTGTGTTCCTAATATGCATGTGTCCCCCCGTTAATATACATTGCCATGGACTGTATTATGTGTTACGTGTTTAGTTTGCGTGTGTTTCAAAAGATGGATGCACACAAGCGCACCCGCAATCATTCATTATTTTACACATACACACACATACATACACAGAAAATATGTGTTTGCTGCCCGCATTCCTTCATTCTCTTTAACACTCACTCGCGGTTAAACAATGTTTTCTCACCATCAAATACTCATCAATCCTAAAAGTTATGGGCTTGTACACGATGACTGTGTTAAGAAAATATGTGTTTGCTGTACGGTGTTTGCAGATACATTGATTTAAAAGTACAACTTATTACCACTGTATCAGCTGTTCTTTCGCAAATAATTTACCAAGAATGTGTGGCTAGGTATATGAGAGAAGCAGAATGTATGCGCAAGGTGCAAAAGCAACATTATGCATGCGCCCTTAAAATAGCATCTGAACAACGCGCCACTGCCTTTAGACCAGGTATTTCCTGGTCTGTGGCGGAATTGTTTTCTGAAACTGCAAAATAGCACCAGGGAACGTTTGCGCCAGAACACGCCTCCTCCTTTCGCCGAATCGCCCGTTGGGGCGCAAGATCATTCCCTAATTTACCGACGCGTGGCGCTGGAGGGAAAAGAATGCTCTGCGCCAGCTGCAAACTAGCAATGATACAGTGTAGAAAGTCAATTGCGCTGGATGCAAGATATGGCCCATAGGATGTAAAGTCATAATGGAAAGTAAAAAATATAATAAAACACAATTTTCTGTCTGATCAACACGTAGTTCGTAAATATGAGTCCACCAGGCTGAGTTCCCTGATGGGACCGTAGAGCTGTGAAACAAGACCGTGTCCTACAGGCCCCCTGCTCATGTCTGGGGGGGGAAGCTGACCCCCAAAGTATGGATGTGCATGTGTGTCCAACCTATTGTTCACATGTTAATCCACCCACCCTATGGCCACTCCCCCTTTATCACACCGTCTGGAACACGCTGTGTGTGTGTGTGTGTGTGTGTGTGTGTGTGTGTGTGTGTGTGTGTGTGTGTGTGTGTGTGTGTGTGTGTGTGTGTGTGTGTGTGTGTGTGTGTATCTGTGTGTGTGTGTGTGTGTGTGTGTGTGTGTGTGTGTGTGTGTGTGTGTGTGTGTGTGTGTGTGTGTGTGTGTGTGTGTGTGTGTGTGTGTGTGTGTGTGTGTGTGTAAAACCAGCAGCCGGTCTATATACACAACCCATCATTGTGTGAAGCCCCCTGTGGTTTGTCAGACTTTACAATTCATTGACTCTGCTAAGGGGAAATTCACTCATTTAAATACAATGAAATCCCCATTAAACCCATAATAAATAGTCTGTCTGTCTCACCAGCCTTTAGGTGGGCCAAACACACACACACACACACACACACACACACACACACACACACACACACACACACACACACACACACACACACACACACACACACACACAAACACACACAAACACATACACACAAACACACACATACATATTTTACATGCGTACATGATTCTTTAATCATGTAAACATATTGACGATGTTTCTTTAAAGATTACGGTTTTTGGCTTGTTATCTTTGACAATAGAAAAAAATGGATGCTAACATCTAGGGCCCTATCTTGCATCCAGTGCAATTAACTTTCTACACTAACGCATGTGTCGTTGCTAGTTTGCAACTGGCGCAGAGCGTTCTTTTCCCTCCAGCGCCACGCGTCGGTAAATTAGGAAATGATCTTGCGCCCCAAGGGGCGGTTCGGCGAAAGGAGGAGGCGTGTTCTGGCGCAAATGTTCCCTGATGCTATTTTGCAGTTTCAGGAAACAATTCCGCCACAAACCAGGAAATACCTGGTTTAAAGTCAGTGGCACATTGATATGAGATGCTATTTTAAGGGCGCATGTATAATGTTGCTTGTGCACCTCGGACATACACTTTGCTTCTCTCATCTACCTAGCCACACATTCTTGGGAAATTATTTGTGAAAGAACAGCTGATACAGCGGTAATAAGTTGTACTTTTAAATCAATGCATCTGCAAACACCGTAAAGCAAACACTTATTTTCTTGACACAGACATCGTGTACAAGCCCATAACTTATAGGATGGATGAGTATTTGGTCGTGAGAAAACATCGTTTTACCGCGAGTGAGTGTTTAAAAGAATGACTGAATACGGGCCCGCGTGTGTGTATGTGTAAAATAATGAATGAATGCGGGCGCGCGTGTGCGTCCATCTGTTTAAACACACGCAAACTAAACACATAACGCATAATACAGTCCATGGCAATGTATATTAACGGGGGGACACATGCATATTAGGAACACAAGTCGATAACAATCATGAATACAATACTGGTAAGAAACAATGTTTGTTAATGTACAAAGCTACTTGCATTTGGCACTTCTCACTTGCGTTTCAGATCGTTAAAATAGGGCCCCTAGTCATCCGTGACTATTATAGCTACTTTAATAAGCTCAAAAACAAAAATAAACATTAACATTGATGTCATTTAATTGATTGATAAGCAATAATTATAATAACAGCAACACTTTGGAACTCTGTCTTCCATATCTCTATGAATGAATAGTCAAGGAGACATTGATCCTTTTCACTTGTTCCACGATGTATACAATTATTCACATTCAAACCCACCATGCTAATCATTTAGACTGTACCCCGCACCAGGTGTACTGAGTCAGTCATTCTTCTGCACACATTTCACCAATGGAAGAAGACTTCTTAAGCGCTCTACTTATCCTGTCAAACAGAAGTGGAACTGTAGATGGTCATCCTAAATGTTCTTTTTTTTGCAAGAAACTTATATTAATTTGATGTGCATCGTGTAAAAGAGGGAGAAGAGAGAATAGGAGAATGAGAGTTTGTGACAGAGAGAGGGAGTAAGAAGAGTGTAGAGTACTCCACGGCTATGGTGGTGAACCACAGGACTGTTGAGATAACATTAAATGTCAGTTGCAACAAATCTAATTCTAATAAATTATTCACTTGACAACTAAATTGGCTCTGAAAGTTGATAGCACAATTTGATGGCATGGATGTTTCTGTTGGTGGTCAGAAAGGTTGAGGTGAAAGGCATATGCTGTTGAAAGTGCCATTGTCCTCTGATGACCAACTAGAGAGAGATATATGTACTCTGCTTTGTGAGTGCTCTTGAATGGAGAAATTGAATCCCACCAGAATAAACTTTAACCTTTGAACACAAGGTTAAAGCATGAAAAGAAGGCATCTCTTTTCAATCCCTTAAACATGTATTTGTGTTAATAAAAATTAAAAATGCAAAATAAAGTTTGAATAGACTTCACTTAGATAAGAAGTGTAGATGCGTACCAAAAGCGGCTAGGAGGCCCAGATAAAGAAAAGATAAGGGAGAAGAATAGATTTTAGTACAGCTCTGAAAGAGAGGAAGGAAAAATCAAAGAGCATTAGCATAGTTACTCTTTGTCTCCATGTCTGTCTCTTTACCCTCAGCATCTAATGAGCTACCAATGGTCTGTCGGATGAAGATAAGGTGCATACCCTGTGTTCTGTGTGTGAGTGTGTGTGTTTGAGAGAGGAAGAGAAAGTGTTTGTATTTGAGAGGGGGAGAGAGAGAGAATGTGTGTGTGTGTGTGTGTGTGTGTGTGTGTGTGTGTGTGTGTGTGTGTGTGTGTGTGTGTGTGTGTGTGTGTGTGTGTGTGTGTGTGTGTGTGTGTGTGTGTGTGTGTGTGTGTGTGTGCGTGCGTGCATGCTTGTGTGTGTGTCTGTGTTTGTCGAGTGTATGTTTGTTTGTGTGTGCGTCTGGCTTGTTTGTGTGTCTGTTTTGTCGAGTGTATGTATGTTTGTAATGTGTGTTTACACGTATGTACTGTGTTTGTGTCAGGGTGCTTGTGTGTGAGTGTGTGTGTGTGTTTGTCTGTGTGTGAGTGAGTGTGTGGGTGCGTGTGTGTGTGTGTGTCTGTGTGTGTGTATGTGTGTGTGTGCATGTGGAAGTGTGTGCTTGTATGTGTGTGTGTTTTTGCATGCGTGCGTGTGTGTTATTGGGGGGGGTTCCTGGATGCGTGCGTATTCATGTGTGTGTGTGTGTTTCTTGTGTGTGTGTGTGTGTGTGTGTGTGTGTGTGTGTGTGTGTGTATGTGTGTGTATGTGCGTGTTTCTGTGTGTTTCTGTGTGCGTGTGTGTGTGTGTGTGTGTGTGTGTGTGTGTGTGTGTGTGTGTGTGTGTGTGTGTGTGTGTGTGTGTGTGTGTGTGTGTGTGTCTGGTCCCACATTTCTCTGCAGCCCTCTGGGGACCATGTACTGTGACAGCTAGATGGATGTTTCTCTGTGTTTGTCTCCAAACAACAGCTGATAGAGACACACCCAGTCATAGATACTGACCGGCAGAGCAGGCAGGAGGAAGGACAGCGGAGCCTGTGTTAAAACAACAACAACAGAAGGCAAAAACCAACAGCTTGTTGTGTCACATCCACACCTGCACCAGGTCTTTGCTTCTGTATCTTTTCCTGTTATTGATGAATCCACTTTGATCCTGAACGGGAGCTGTCTCGGTCAAGGACTAAGAATCACAGAACGCTAATATCACTCAAGTACATTTAGCATACAACTTTTATTGTTGCGTGTATGATGGTTACTTCAAGATTTGGATTAACAAAAATTTAAACAGTTTAAAAAGGAAAAACCCTGGACTGGTTCTCTTCACATATTTTAAGTGATTTCTTTTATTTGATCTAAACTGCTGCACTGGGAACTTGGATGCTCTTTTTTTGGCATAATGTAAACATTGCTCTCATTATTTTGACAACTCCACTAACATGTGAATCTGCTATTTATGAGTTATGAAGAGTTATGACAGCTGGAAGGCAGGCTCAATGGTTAGGAACACATTGGGAAGCAGCAACTTCAAGATCTTCATCAAATGAATTAAAACAGACATTTTAATTGCAGTTTCATTCAGTCTGTGTAGTTTATTCAAGCCCTTTCTAATTTTTTTTTGCCTTACACTAAATCGAAATTGAAGTCTCCCAACTAGCTGAGATTAATAGCCATGTGCAGCAGAGTCAGGGAGTAGGACTAAGGGCCAATTGACCCTTCTGCTCATATGGACAAGGCTAGCAGCCAATAAACAGCCTTGTTTAGGGCTGGTGGCCAATAAGAGCCTTTGCTCAGGGTCTTGGCTAACGGTCGTGGCTCCATGCCAAATGGGCAGTTTCAACTCCTTGCTTTTGCTTGTTCGATTCATTTATCATCTGGAGGGGTTGTGTTTGCCCTTTGTTGATAACAGGCAATATTTGTATTTGAAGGGTTGTGATAAGGAAACGCACAGCAAATAAACAACAAAGTTTTCCCTTTCATTTCTTTCTCTTTGGCGTTTAACTTTAGTTCCACGTTGTGGCCAAGCGTATTCTATTCTCTTTAATTTTAGGGAGTGTGTTTGTAATGAGCATTTCCCTGGGCGCCGTGGCTAACCCACTGTTGGTGTACAAGGACGGACGGAGGTCACAGCCAAGAGAAGCATCAGCCAGGACCCCGGGCCAAAGACATCCCTCTGGTCAGCTGTCTGAGCCGGACAGAGGTCACGGTGGGGTCAGCTGGTTAATGCTGAAGTCAAAGGTCAACCGACTCCGCCAGTGATCAGTGATACCAAAGCGGCAGAAATACCCCAAAACCCCAAAAACATGGAGACACAGAAGCACACACACGGACATGCACACGCGCACACACACGCACACACACAAAAACACATACACAATCACACACACACACACACACACACACACACACACACACACACACACACACATACAAACCCACAGACACGCAAAGACACACACACAAACATTGACACCCCCTCACCCTTGCATCAGCAATTATATTCCTCAATGCGTGGTAATGATGATAAATGAGGTGGATGATAAACTGTAATGAAAGACACCAGAATGACATCTATCCCTCTCCTCCTCCTCCTGCAGCAATACATCACGGATTCAAGCAGCATAAAGGAGCAATCACGCAACAATTCAAGCTCCCGGCTCCTCCGCTCTGCAGCCTCAGTGTGTGGGACACCACAACATGGGTGGCAGTAACTGCCAATTTACAAAAGCTCCACACCTTGATTTCCTCACAAATGGTAGCTTCCCCCCTCAATAAAGTCATTGCTCCCTATTTTGAGTGGAGGACATGGGACATGGGGGGGGGGGGGGGGGGGGCTGTAAAGAGCTGCCATAATCTGAAGAACAGTAGAGTGTGTAGATGTAGACCATAAGTGTGTGTCGGGGGGAGGAGGGGGGGTGGTGCAAGCGCTGCGAGAGGAACATTTATTTTCCCGGGCGGCAGACAATACGCTCTCATTCTCTGATAGTACGAGTGACAGACTCACAGCGATCCATCTTAGCACCACAGAGCACACAGAGAAGGGAGAGGGAGAGGGGGACTGGGAGAGAGAGAGGGAGAGAGGGAGAGAGGGAGAGAGGGGGACCAGAGAGGGAGGGAGGGAGGGAGGGATCAGCCACCAAAAGAAGGAAAAGAGGAAAAATGTTGCGGGATAAGAGCAGAGAGAGTGACAGAATGTGGAGTGGGAAGAAGTATTGAGAGAGAGAGGTGCTTCATTTGTGAGCCGCTTCCTCTGACACGAGGAACAGATTAGGTTACAGGGGTGCATTTATTTTTTCATTCATCACATAAGGAGGAGACAAGGGGGCAGGGAGGTGGAGTGGATGTTAGGTGCTTGACTTCCAGACAAAAGGCCTTCGGCATCCTCAAGCAGGAGGCCTGACCCCTCCCTGCTCTTCGTGACATGTCTGTTTGAACACTCACTGTAAAACGTCTGGGCATTGACTCATTTATAAAATCAATGAATATAAGATCATTTTCCCAGCTAGTATGATGGGGAACTGATCACATCTTATCCATTTTTCACACCCATTACCCATTACCACCAATGATTTTCTGACCTTCACACCTCATGGCTATCTTGATTTTATCTTGGTAAACCCCTTTTAATAATAGTACTTGCGTAATTAAGACAAATGCTTCTTTTTTTTTTACCCATGGTCTCAATCCACTCATTTTTACTCTCCGCAAATACAAGACACAATAAGTGTTGTTTTGTTTTCTGATCATCTGATTGGTCGCGTCATTATAGGTATTTCACACTTTGTCTCCCTGTGTGACATCCCTCTTCAGAAGCGGACACTACCGTCTTTCAGCTGATTTCATTGGAGGTCTTGGCTGTATAGGTAAAAATATAACACATGGTATTGTTTCATTGCATTTAAAAGTGTCACACTTGGTAGTCAAGTTCATAAAGAACCTCGACCTCAGAAACCAGCCGGTGATCTCTACCTGTCGCTGTTCTCTGAACTGTTTGATGTATGTTTACTCTGGAAAATCTCATGAAGCTGAAATGACTTTGAAGGAATGGTTGACACTCACGGAACGGAGTGACGCTCTTATTTCAGCTAGACAAAGATCCCATAGTTCATCTGAGGTCCCTTTCATTATCCCGCAACAGCAGTGTGTTCATAAACTGTTTGCCTGCCGGGGGCAAATAAAGTTGATTTAGCATTATTGACAAAACATTACAACAGTGGAGGGTTGGAATAGTAATGTGCTGTCCTACTGATAGAACATCAGGCTGCTTCTGCTGCTACAGTACCGCCCCAGGGCTGCATAGAGGCTGCCGGGGCGCCGCCATGTGTGTTTATGTGTATTCCTGACTTTGTGTGAGCGTGTCTGTGAGTGTGTACGTATGTGTGTGTGTGTGTGTGTGTGTGTGTGTGTGTGTGTGTGTGTGTGTGTGTGTGTGTGTGTGTGTGTGTGTGTGTGTGTGTGTGTGTGTGTGTGTGTGTGTGCTTTGGTATTATGATGTGATTGTACAAAGTCTATAAAGCAGAAATGTGTCTTAAAGTGTGTGTGTGTGTGTGTGTGTGTGTGTGTGTGTGTGTGTGTGTGTGTGTGTGTGTGTGTGTGTGTGTGTGTGTGTGTGTGTGTGTGTGTGTGTGTGTGTGTGTGTGTGCTTTGGTATTATGATGTGATTGTACAAAGTCTATAAAGCAGAAATGTGTCTTAAAGTGTGTGTGTGTGTGTGTGTGTGTGTGTGTGTGTGTGTGTGTGTGTGTGTGTGTGTGTGTGTGTGTGTGTGTGTGTGTGTGTGTGTGTGTGTGTGTGTGTGTGTGTGTGTGTGTGTGTGTGTCTGTGGGGGGGGGGGGGCATGTGTGCAAGTGTAGGTTCAATTGTGTGTGAGTATCCCAGAAAATGGCTATTGCAAGCGGATTTCTGCAGTGAGTCAGAACATCTAAAAAGAAAAGAGAGAGGAAATGAGTAAAAGGAATGAAATATGAAACAATACAACAAAACATTAAGGAGGAATACAATGAGAAGAGGGGATATGAACATGAGGAATAAAAGCTTATCGCGTTATCTGGTTGAAGGTTTGACCGTATATAAAAATGAGGCATACAGTGTGTTGTGGGAAGAAGCAGAACAGGATGCTACAAGCTGTGAGCAACAAGCACATTTTGATCCAACGTATTTTTAAATAGTGAACAAACCAATTTTTCCGCATTCAAAAGAGTTGGAGAATAATAATAATAATAATGATAATAATACATTTAATTTAGAGGCGCCTTTCAAGACACCGAAGGTCACCTTACAGAGCATATAGTCATCATAAATCGTTTAAAAAAACAAGACATTGTGGAAAATAAATAAATAAATAAACATAAAACATAAAAAATAAATAAAACAAAAACAAGACAAAACAAAACAAACAAACAATCAAAACAGTGATCAGTTAGACGTTGTGTGCGAGTTTGAACAGGTGAGTTTTGAGTTGTGACTTGAAGGTTGTAATGGTGTCTGACTGTTTTATGTGTGGGGGGAGGGAGTTCCAGAGCCTGGGTGCTGAACAGCTGAATGACCGGGCACCCATTGTAGTGAGTCGTGATGTGGGGATACATAGTAGTCCAGCAGAGGTTGAGCGGAGGGAGCGGGAGGGAGTGTATTCTTGGAGGAGGTCGCAGAGGTAACTGGGGGCTAGGTTGTGGAGAGCTTTGTAGGTGAGGAGTAGGGTTTTGTAGTCCGCAGTCCGGGTGATGTTGTGAATATGGGGTGCGAATGAGAGGGTGTTGTCCAGGATGACGCCGAGGCTCTTGACTTTGGAGGAGAAGGGTACTGGGAATCCATCGATGATTATGAGTGGAGCTGGGGTGTGTTGTGATTTAGTGAGGGTGGATTTGGATCCGATGAGCAGGGATCCGATTAATCCCAGTGGAAGGTGAGTATAGGTTTCCCTCATTCGTTTGCTGGGTTATTTATTCCCATACTAAGTGAATTCATCCAAATCACCTGTGGCTGAAGCACACTCCTCCTTTCCTCATTCCTCTGCTTTCCATTTCCTTTCCTTTTGATTTGGCTGCTTCCTCTGCCCTTTCTTCTCATCCCATGTTGAGTCCCTAAGCCTCTCCATCCATCCCCTATCGGTGGATGAATACTATACAGACCAAACAATCCTCAGGGTAATATACCATAGAAACTGAATTGTTTTACTCATGATGTGTAGCATTGGCCTACATAACTGCAATATTTCCACTAACAGATGTCAGAACATTTATTTTAAAATCATGCTGCTCACCTATAAATCCCTGTATGGTTTAGGGCCAAAGGATATCACGTATATGCTTCCACTACATAGGCCTTTTAGACCACACAGATCTTCTGGGACCAATCTATTAATTATCCAAAGAGCAAACACTAAACATGGAAAAGCAGGATTTAATATGCAAAAAATAGCTGGAATAAACTCCCTGAGGATTTAAGACTTGCCCCAACTCTGACCACTTTTAAAACGAGACTGAAGACTTTTATGTTTATTTTAACTTTCTGATAAAAATGGTAATACATTGCAGTTTTAACTTTTGCAGCTTTTCTACAATGCATTCTTTTACTTTGCCTTTATTTTCTTTTATCTTTTTCTTTTTTTTTCTTTTTTATTGTATGACGATGTTTTTATGTAAAGTATTTTGAGTATGCCCTGTGTATGCTACATAAATAAAGTTGCCTTGCCTTGCCTTGCCTAACGCACTCTTTAAATACAGCTATCTGTGAAAACCAGTAAAGAAAACTTCCATAACTCTCCTCAAACAGCTATCTGTGAAAACCTTCTGCAGGTCTTCTTCGACCTAAATGATTATTTCCTTTTTTTATTTTTTCATATATTCTTTCAATATTCTTTCCCTCTTTCTCTATTTTTCTTCGTTTATTCCTTCCCGCTGTATGTCCCAGAGATATGTGCATGTGTATCACATGTGACATGGCAGGATGGCTCTGTCCCGGGGCGGTAATGATTTTCTTTTTCATATCCCTGTGTTGAAAGGGAACAGAGTAGTAGGTGGTTATCAGGTCATTTATTTCACTGCCATCCCACCACTCTGCTGTCTGGCCAAATGCAATCCCCCCTGATTCATACAATTACCCTGAGAGAGAGACAGGGAGAGTGAGAGAGGAAGGGAGAGAGTGGCAGGGAGAGAGACAGAGAGAGAGTGAGAAAGAGAGAGATAGATACGTAGAGAGAGAGGCACAGAGAGGGAGAGTGAGAGGCAGAGAGAGAGACATAGACTTGAGAGGCAGATAATGAGAGATTGTGTTAGAGAGAAGGAGTTCAGATGTGCCAAAGAAAGGCCAGCATGCTTGTGGTCCACCATATGTATGTGCATAATGTGTCTGCCGTACGTACACACGTTTGGCTGTGGAAGTATTGCAGTAGACTGGCATCTCATTAAGGAGATCACCCATAATAGGCTGGGAAGCGCTGGCCTGAAATGCCTGCTAGAAGCAGGGGAAATAATAAGGGACTGAAATGTGGATAGATGGATGGATGGTTTGGCTGCATGGATGGATGGATAAATGAATGGATGATAGATTGACGGATGGATGGAAAGGCAGACAGACGAGGCATCAGCTGGGTTAGTCTGTTAGGATGTCGAGGGATGTGGAAATAGCAGTGCTCTGCTATTCTATAATACTACAAAATGAAATGTTCACAGCACTTTAGCTTGCAGTGTGAAAAACATAAGAAGCATTCTCCAATGTTTACGTTGAATATTCTATGAAACCTGCTCAATTATATTTGATGTTACGTAATAACATTTACTTCCACTTGTTAAATCTGTTACACTACAGATGCCCGTATATTTTGTACCATATCCTTTCTGCAGCAGTGAGTTTCACCGTCTTACACATATCAGAAATATTGTACTTTTGTTTATTCTGGTCTATTGTTTTTGTATTATTGCTATCGTCTTTATTCTGTCCTTCAT
>NC_082392.1:7356427-7358153 GCF_031168955.1 Gadus macrocephalus
GGTATTTTGCCGTTTCTGAATACCATTGCGCTACTGACCCAGGAAATACCTGGTTTAAAGTCAGTGGCGCGTTGTTCAGATGCTATTTTAAGGGCGCATGCATACATGCGCATGCGATGCATACGGATTGCTTGTGCACCTCGCGCACCTAGCCGCACATTCTTGGTAAATTATTTGGGAAAGAACAGCTGATGCAGCGGTAATAAGTTGTACTTTTAAATCAATGCATCTGCAAACACCGTACAGCAAACACATATTTTCTTGACACAGACATCGTGTAGGCCTACATGCCCATAACTTTTAGGATTGATGAGTATTTGATCGTGAAAAAACATTGTTTTACCGCGAGTGAGTGTTAAAAAGAATGAATGAATGCGGGCGCGCGTGTGTGCTCTGTTTAAACACACGCAAACTAAACACGTAACGCATAATACAATCAATGGCAATGTCTATTACCGCGGGGACACATGCATATTAGGATAGCATACAATACTGATAAGAAACAATGTTTATAATGTATTGCGTAGGCCTATATTATTAAATAGAACCGCATATCATATGTTATATCATATACGTTTTCTTTGCCGAAATTTATTTGAGGACTCAGTATTTCTGAAGTTGTGGAAGAAAACCCCTTATTCAATGTGTGAATTAGGCCATATTATTTGGCAATAAACTGAGCCATTTGCAGTTTGAAATTCATGTGCATCTGTCTCATCGGGAGACTGCAGACGCGCTGTCAAAATATCAACTCGTCCGATTCAAATGCGCTCATGGCTCTTAAAGGGGATGGGAGCTGGCACTCTCATTGGTTTGTTGGACGTTACGCCCAAACCACACCTACGGGTAATTAGGCTGCTTCAGACCAACCCTTTTGACACTTGCGCCGCGACGCAAGTGTCATTTATCCGCCTGTAAAATAGCGATAGCGCCGTAGAACCGCCCACAAAGCTACTTGCGCTTTGCGCTCCCCACTTGCGTTTCAGACCGTTAAAATAGGGCCCATGGTCTCTGTTCTCTTGAGGGACCGGTGTGCCTGCTGTAGGCGACTGCTTGGACCGGCTTCTTGTGCTTTTTAGCCACGTTGGCAGATATTTGATAATGACTCCCTAAAAAAAAACTTTCACCATTCCTTTACCCAATTGTAAAGCCTACAACAGGTCGACCAACATCGTGTTCACAAGTGCTATCTGGTTCAGTAAATTAGCGGTTTCCCAGTTTTGGTCTGCTCATTCGTTTTTTGATGACCAGCCTAACTGCTGAATGGAAGTGAGACCCAGCCTTTAGTGGGCTGTTCCGTTCATTGTTGAATCAATAGCATAGAGAGAATATGATCCAGAGCTCTCTGTTACTGGGAAGGCCTACATTTCATGATTTCTGTGATTGTCATTTACTAAAAAAGAGAGAACGATGTAAAATGCCCCCCCACCACACCCCACACACAAAACACAGACGCGCACCACACACACACACACACACACACACACACACACACACACACACACCACACACACACACACACACACACACACACACACACACACACACACACACACACACACCACACCCACCCACCCACCCACCCACGCACGCACACACACACACACACACACACACACACACACACACACACACACACACACACACACACACACACACACACACACACACACACACACACACACACACACACACACACACCACACACACACACACACACAACAAC